>NC_028352.1:23769691-23843696 GCF_000741045.1 Vigna radiata var. radiata | reverse complement strand
ATTTAAAAAATTTCATTGATTAAAAATGTCCACTACTCATTTGAGCGTTTTAAGAAGAACATTTATAACATTGATTTTGGCATATTTCGTGACTAAATGACAAAAATTTAAATTAAGCAAAATATGACGACAAAATCATTTAAAAAATTTCATTGATTAAAAATGTCCACTAGTCATTTGAGCGTTTTAAGAAGAAAATTTATAACATTGATTTTGGCATGTCTTGTGACTAAATGACGAAAAAATTAAATTAAGCAAAACATGACGACAAAATTATTTAAAAAATTTCATTGATTAAAAATGTCCACTACTCATTTGAACCGTTTTAAGAAGAAAATTTATAACATTAATTTTGGCATGTCTCGTGACTAAATGGCAAAAATTTAAATTAAACAAAACATGACGACAAAATCATTTAAAAAATTTCATTGATTAAAAATGTTCACTACTCATTTGAACGTTTTAAGAAGAAACTCATAAGTTGACCTCACACAATAAGTCTAATGGCTTTCCATTAAGACAAACATCATTATTTACTGCACAATACTCATGATCATACATTATATCAAAATCATGAATCAATTTTAACTATTTACTTTGCAAGTCTTAACAAATATGTACATCCAAAGTTTTAACTTGTCATTGCAATTGTAATGCTTATTTGATTACAATATGGTATTATTATGTTATGCATTTATGGAAACTAAAAAACCAATTAAAGGATGGAATAAAAGTTGTTAAGGGTCAAAACTATTAATCCTTACATTTTTCTTTTGTTTTCTCCATATCTTATGATAAATTAATTGTTCTTATGTTTTCAACTCAATTTCACATGTCATATTCAAAAGAAAAATTTTACAAAATTTCAACAAAATATATAAATAAAACAATTCATAAATGAATTAAAGGAATACATTTAGTTAAAGAGGGGTAGACAATGAATATTATAAAATCCTAGTATGGTTACCTTCAATAAAACCTCATGCTTTCTCTAAGTTTTCAACTATGCCATTTGTTTCTAGCATTTTTATCACATGTCAGTACATTGCTTAACAATATCAACCATTATCTCAAGTGCCTCAATCTCATTCACTTTGTTCTATCTAACTCTACTTTTTCCTACAAAAACTCCTAACCAACACATGTTTACTAATGTTGTTAACCAATAAAATATCTCAACCACATGCAAATTTTAATAACCATGAACTATGACTTATTTCAAATGCTTCTTTCACATATAGAAAACAAGAAATGTTGTGACTAAAGACAATGTCAAATCACCAAAACCCAATATTGGCTACATCTATGAGTGTAACTAGAACCACTAAAAATAATAACATTGAAGAAGTCATGAACATCCAAGAAAAGCTCATAGAGAGGAGACAAAAGACTGAGACAATATATGTCATCAACAATAAACAACCAAAACCACTGCAAATAAGAAAGATGTTATTAATGGATGAAAAAGAGGTGCTATAATAAAGGAGAAGACAAAGAGAGAAGATAATTGGAGGATGAGAGAAAAGCTTTGTTAACATATTAATATTATAACAAATCTTAAACCATTATTTCAAAAAGTCTACATGTGTATGATTTTCATCTAGGAATACTTAATTCTCATATGTGAATATATTGCTCTCATTCTTTTGAAAATTAGTTAAAATAATAAAATTTCTTCCAACATAACTTATGGTCACATCGTAAGGAAAAAAAAGTCTCCTATCAATATTTGATTACAATGGATAATTCCTTACTAAACAGAACATTACTCTCCTGAAATTGTGAATGACATGACATTATGTTCCGAAAGTTACTAAAAAATGCTACATAATCTGAAAATATGAAAAATTGAAGAAAAAGATTTACATGAGGAAGCTTTTCCTTTCCTTTTTGTATGAAGGCTGATTTTAGCACAAGATGAAGGATAAGAAACATGTTCCAATTCGCAAAATCGTGTTTACAATGAAGAACCTTTGGTTACAACAGTGCAAAGTCTAAGAAGTCAGAGGCTGATCTACCCATCACAGTGACAAACTCATTGAAGCTAATGACACCATCCCCATCTGTGTCTGCTTCTGTGATCATCTCTCTAAGCTCTCTATATGTAAGGGGTTGACCCATTTTGGCCATTGCCCCTGCTAGTTCTGCGGCTGTTATAAAACCATTTCCGTCACGATCAAAATATTTAAATACCCCAAGCAACATTTCTTGGTTCAATAATATCTTTGCGCTTATGTTACGTAATATTGCATCCACCAACTCATCGAACTCCACGAATCCATTTCCGTTTGAATCCAAGTTCATTAATAACACATGGATTTGGTCACTTGAAGGCTTTAGCCCTAATGATCGAAGGAGCGCAACTAGTTCCAAATTGGTTAGGCTACCATCAGAATCTCTGTCAAATTTTTCAAAAATGTCTCTTAATTGGCGAAGTTGATTAACCTTAAGTTTTGACATGTTCTCGATGTAATCAACAAAACAACATTGTAAGAGGGATGTGCAATACATGGGTACGTAAAATGTCTCCTTCAAACAAAAGTGCTAACAAAACCAAACAAAATGTTTGGATTGACGTTAGCAATCCAATACTTTTGGAGCGTGATAAAAAGACATGAATTCAATATCAAGATGGGAAACCATGCACTAAACACATGAGTTCCATCCTCACAAAATTGGGAGAGGTTAATAACGAAGAAAACATGAAGGTTCTTAATTTAGTATGATGCCATGAAATGTTAATGGTTTTGATCCGTTAAATAATAACGTTAAGAAGTTTCATTCCTATGTCATTAACATTGTTGGTATTGGTGCTATTTTTATCATGCTTTCTCATCATTTTAAAACTAATCATAATTTTGGTAAAGTAATGTTAGGTAGTTTAACTTATCTTTTTAATACCAAATGTAACAAGAAAAACAAAACGTTGATTTTAAATGTAACTTATTTCTCTAGTTTTTTTTCGTATGAAGGAGTACATAAAGAAACACATACTTCAAAAGGAGATATGTTTTAATATTGCATTAATTTTACAAAATTAAATTTAAATACCTTGCATTAATTTTACAAACTATACTTTTTTTCTCCTCTATTATTTTAATATATTTATGTATCATAAATTAATTTTACAAAATTAAATTTATATATATATATATATATATATATATATATATATATATATGTATGTATACTAATATTTGTACACATATAAATAATATATCCAACTTATTTTATAGTTAAATATTATTTTATTTTTATTTAAGATAGCACGGGTCAGGTGGTTGAGCACAAATGGCGGTGGCAAGGCACTTTTTGTGTCTTGTTCCTAATTTTGTGGTTTTGAATTCATCTTGGATCTCCTTTCATCCATCAATTTTAGTTTTGGATGATAATTATTTTTAAAAATATATGTATTATTATTTTATTAATTTATTTGAATTTAAATTTAAAAAAATATTTTAAAAATATTAATCATAAATTATCACGTATATATTTATAAAAAAATTATTAAAAAAAAATGTTATTAAAAGAAGTTTCCTTTAGTTTTCTCCGATAAACCTATGTAGAAAAGAAACCCCTCAATAAAACATTAGCAAAATACCTAACAATTAGACTTTTTTATTGTACTCGTTTAGATTGCTCGTCACTGTTCTCCAATTTGGCAGGTTGAACTCTAATTCCAATTTATTATTTTTATTTCTTTACATAATAGATAAATTTGATTAATAATTTTTAAGTTTAAACTTCTTTTTTGTCCCTAAGTTATAAGTGGATGTTCAATTTAGTCTCCGTTTTTTAAAATGTAAATCTTTGGTCTCTAAGTTATAAAAAAATGTATCAAATGAGTCTTTTTTTTAACTTGAAATACTGTTTTTGGTTGGTTTTAAACAACTGCTACATCTTTAGATTGTTCTGATTTGTTTCTTAATAATAAGAGCACTTTAGATTGCTCTTTGTACTTTGACCATGAACATGAAAAAAGGACTTATTTGATACATTTTTTATAACTTAAGAATCAAAGGTTTACATTTTTAAAAACGGGGACTAAACTAAACATCCGCTCTTAACTTAGGGACCAAAAAGAGGTTTAAACCTAATTTTTATATCTAATATAATTTGAGAAGATCAAGTTGAAAGTTAATAATTATTAAATAGTATTTGTAATAAGAATTAAGTGGTTATGATTAATCATTATTAATATGTAATCTTAATATATGAATGTTATTAAAAATTATATAAAATATAATTATGAGTAATAATAACAAGTATTAAATTAAAAATATTTAAAATATAATTGTGAGTAAAATAACATTATAAAAATATTTAAATTGTATTTTATAATATGAAATATAAAATGTTAATTTAAATTACTTTTTAAAATGAATTGTTATGTTGAAATAGTCATCCTAAATTTATGACCTTATTAAATTTATATAATTTTAATCATTTTTTATAAACACTTTCATGTTATATAATTCATTTAAACAAAATTAAAAATAAATTAAATATATAAATTAATATTATATTTACACTTATATTAAATATTCGCATTTAATTATTAAAAAGAAAAAAAGAGAAAAGAAAAACAATAACTTTAAGGAAAAAAATCTAGTCTAAAAAAAAGGGTTGAGTTTCAATTTTTTTTAAACAAATATATCAGAAAATCAACTACATATTATAGAACCAAATTTATATTGAAAAGTCGTATTCAGAACCACTTTAACAAATACAATTTTCAAACAAACTAAATGATCAATATAATCCTAAATTGTTCATCCAAATTTAATATAATTTTCTATTCACATTAAATTCAACTAAATATAGAAAACTAACTTTTCTTATCTAAATCATATTTAAAACTCACTTTAAGAATTTTTTTATTTTAAAATGCATAATCTAATTATTATATCAATTGAATACCAAATTTAAGACATTCTAAAACATCTTCCTCCTATCAAAAGCTCAAATTACATTCTTACTCCATTTCAAACATTCAAATTGTTTTCAAATCAAAACATAATTCTTTCATAGAATTCAAAATTAGATGTTATGACCAAATCACTTTCACGTCCAAATTATCTTTCTTTATAAAAAAACTTATATATCTTTCCTTTAATTCCGAACTTTAAAAAAGTTTCAGCTCAAACAAAAAAATCACTCAAAATCTAGAAACTTAAATCAAAATATTTAAACAAAAAAATTTAACATAAACTTAATTGAGTTGAAAAGATTACTTTTCTCAACTAACCCCATCAATATTGATGATAAATCCATAAAAAATACAATAAACAATCTTCAAACCATACAAAAACTTACTTTGATTGAAAAACAGTCTGGTTGAAAATGTTCCTTAAACCGTAAGTATGGAAAGGTGTGATTAGACTTAAAATCTACTTTTAACATGGTATCAGAATCATTATTAAAAATCTATGATGTATATAATATATCATTTAAAAGTTATTTTTATCTTATATATCTTTTATTGGAGCATTTATTTTTTTCAGCCACAGTATTTATTACCTTTAAAGATTTCCCTTATTAAGGAGCATCATTTGACATTTCTTATTAACTCTACCTTAAATATATACAATCCGAGTATGTAATTGGTTGATTACCTATGTATACTAGGCCTATCCATGTTCAGGAACATTTTCATGCAACAAAGAAACAGAACACTGTTTTGCTTGCTAACTGTGTTCAAACTTGAATACTCTTTGATGCTTCAAAACGAGCCGTGAAGCCAACTGTTGTGTGTTTTATTGATCTCTGTCTGACAACATGAACGTATTCTGGGTCAGTCGTTTGCCCATCATTTCGAATCCACTGTATCATCTGATGGAACATGGGGAAGAACCTCATTTGGATTGAAGCATAGGCCAAGTATGGAAGGAGTGAAGCAACAAGCACAAGCAAAGTGAGGAGCCAGTATGATGGTGCTGGTGCACAAGCTTCAATCAATACCTTATAGGCAGTCGTTGATACAGTGGGGTCCATTGTTCCATACACTATCAGGAATATGTACCAGAAAATAATGCCACCCCATATGAACAAATGCTGAATGTAAGTGAAGTAACTGATGGATAGTGCCATTTGGGAATTCACCACCCACACCACACAAGTGTACATGGTTGCACCAAGAACTTCCAGATCAGCAACTTCCCCTTCTTTGCGGAATGCTTGATTCTCCATTGCGTTGATGCAGAAGAAGAATATTACGGTAGCACTCAATACTCCATTAAATACCCAACCGAGGATCCGTTTCCAGCTGAACAGCACATTTTGCACACCTTCTTGATATAATAATGGGAACTGAAAGTATAATTCATTAAGAAACATGTTATGGGGTGAATGTATAATGGCACAAAGAGCAGTAATCGAATTTAAATTGGTACCTTGAGACATAATCTAGCAGAAACATCCTGGTCAAATACTCCTAAGGCAATTACCGGAAGGGAAGTGAAGAATACGTTATATAGTGAGAGGTACCAATCATTGTATGCAGCTTGCCCTGAGAACGAGGCGTAGATCTCATAGAAGAAGAGGGTGAAGCCAAAGGCAATGTTCTTGTAAAAGAAGTAGCAGATCTGCCAAATGAAAAAAAGGGGTGGTTAAGACAGTTTTACTAATTGAAGGAATGTGTGGTGAGAGTAACAGAATAAAAATGGCAAAACATTTGACTAGTACACACAAAAGACAGGGCTGTTTATGAACTTACGTTACCATGCAACACATGCTTCACAAAATATTCGTTCCAACTAAGGAATATATGTTTGAAGCACTGATATGAACACTAGATTTCTTGTAACTGTTGGAATTAGAGAAGAGTCTTTGTGATTATATTAAATGGAGTAGCCTATGCTTTATGATTTAACGTATATACTTTGTCAAAGACAAGTTTGTTACCATTGATGAGATTCTTCTGTAACACCAATGTCCATGCACAAGTAGTAAACGCTCTAGAAACCGAAATTGGGCAATGGAAATATCACTGGACATAACTGCCTGAAAATTTTATAGAAACGAAGGAGAAGAAAAAATAAATTAAGGGTCGTGTTCATAGGAAGGTAAATCGAAAGAAAATTTTTGTTGTTGAAAGTAGGACATTTCAGATTTACCTGCATTCCTTCGACACCGTTTATGCCAATCCCAATGTCAGCTTCTTGAAGCATTCCAACATCATTTGCTCCATCACCAATTGCTAGAGTTGTGCTACAAGTTTTAACCTTTACCAGTCTAGTAACCTGTAGTATCATAATAGTAAGACCTTAACAGGTTGAACAAGTGCAAGTACAAAAACTGTGAAGTACTTGAAAAACTTACGAGTGCTTTCTGCTTGGGAGATGAACGACAGCATATGACAGATGCACAGCCAACAGCAAGTGCAAGGAAAAGGTCCTTCACATCATCTTCTAGTGCATAAGTGAGAGACTTCCCATCAATGATAAGAGCTAATGCCTCGGAGTTTTCATCATATTCAGCAAGTAATTCCTTTCCTTTCTTTAGTTGAAGAATAACACTTGCCTTGATTGCCTAAAGAATCATAAATCTTCCATCAAAGTCATGCATCTAATCATAAAGGACTTTCTAATGCATGTGCCTTGAATTAAATGTCTTGTTCATGGGATAAAACTGTTATACGTTCTGCTTTCTTTCAATCATATAACATGAAGAAATTAGAGTTGGGGTTTACCGCTGCTGCAGCAGACTTGTCCTCCACTTTCTCCAATGATTTGATTTCTAGAGTTTCTGAACTGATTATAATTTGCTTCATTCCTTGTCTGAGCAAACTACATGCATAGCTGCAGTCACACAAAGTTATTCAATCAGTGAGTATCACAAAGGAGAAGTAACAATCTATTGATATACTTTGAACTTACCCAACATTGATTGCTGTCTCCATTTTATCACCAGTCAGAACCCATAGCTTAATTCCTGCCTGAGCTAGCTTGTCGATGCATTCAGGAACCTGTTTTACACAAACAGATTCATAAAAACATACCATAAAGAGTAATTACAAGCTTTAATGACAGCATACAATTTTTAAAGCACACATATGAAGTAGAAAAATTGAAAGCCACAAGCTCTGCTGAATGCTCAAGCAGTTTCAGTGTCGCATTAAAAGAAAAGAAATTTGGTCATTGCTTAACATACCCCATTTTGAAGCTTGTCTTCAACCGCAGTAGCACCAAGAAGAATTAACTCCTTCTCAATCATTTCTGATACTTCCTCCACAATTTGCTCTCTATCTGCACTTACTAAGTTGTTGGCCTCCATAAATTCTTTATTGAATATATTGTACTCTTCTTCACCAAGTTCCCGATATGCAAGTATCAAGGTCCTCAGACCAGCATCAGCATATTCATCAATGTGCTGCTTAGTCTTCTCTTCAAACTCCCTTCCATTCCTTCCAAGTCGTTCAAACATGACACTGACAGTAAAAGCCACAATCAAAAAGAAATTTAAGATTTTGAACACCTGAAACATGATGCAAATGATACTCACCTAGTTTAAGATAACCATGCCTTATCTGTATTCATACTTCAAAACAAAAGTAGGTTATGCTTTGTTTGAAAAAGTGGTTAACGTAAAATGACTAGTCCATTTGGTGGGAAAGCTTCAAGGCTTAAATACCACATCAAATAGCTTATCCAACTCAAGGTTGAACCCCTAACTAGGAATAAAAATAATGAACAAGATCACAAACCTGTCTGCTCCTTTGCTAAATAGTAGCAATTTCCCCTCCTCATCTCTTACAATTACAGACATCCGCTTTCTTGTGCTACTAAACTCTAGTATATTCAAAAGTTTGTAGGACCTGCAAAAGTGAAATTTTATTCCTTTATGCACAACCTGATCTCCAAGATTAATGTGGAAGGTAAAGGTTAGATATAGGAGAACAAGCACACACATACAAGGACAAAAACCTCACCTTTCAGTTGTTTTGCCTGATTTGGGATTGAACTCACGCAGTGAGATAGTTGTCTGTGTCCTTTCATAAAACTCAAACCCAAGTTCTCTGGCTGCAACCACAAAAGCTGCCTCATCAGGTGACTCAGCTTCATATGAAACTCTACCATTTTCTTCATCAACTTCAGGTATTGCAGTATGGCATACAGCCAACAACTGCAGGAACCTGTGGATTACATCGGCATGAGGTTCATTGATCCAATTTCCTTTTGTGATCCTTTCATCCATAAAGTTAAAACCTTTAACGGAAGACTTTACTTCAGAAGTCTTTGGAACATAGCCATCTTCTGTCAACTCTTCACCTATAGGTAATCCTTTTTGCTTGGCTAGAGCTCTCTCAACTTCTGTAACTCCTTGGCCATAGGCAATCCCAGCAATAGAACACTTGACGAATTCCATAGAGTTGCAAGTCAAAGTTCCTGTTTTATCTGAAAGTATAGTGTCAACTTGGCCAAGTTCTTCATTCAAATTTGAGGTACGAGCATGAGCTGGCCTGTCAGTTTCCTCATAATACATATGCAAATCCTGGTTGATGAAAATGCTTTGAAGAACTTTCACAATTTCAATGGAAACGTACAGAGAAATTGGAATCAAGTAACTATACAACATTAGTGCAGTCAAGAAATGCAGCATTGCTGCAACTGGTGCTTTCTTTGGATCAAAGTAAATTGTGGTATTATCTGGTCTGAGGTACCATCGCTTCATAACTCCATTTTCAAGGTCTTCCCTAGTTGCTATCCCGAAGAAAATTGAACCAACAAAAGATATTAAAAATAAGACAAAGAAGAGAAAGTAAATAATTTTATCCATCCGTTTCTCAACTGTGCTTCTCTTGGAAGGAGGTTCTGTTGAATTCTGCATAACCTTTGTATCATGGCCTGTGAAGATTACCGCACCATAGATAAACTCAGTGTTCCTTAGCTTTGAGTCCCTAAGCAGCAGCTGCTGAGGTGCTAGAGGATGCAATTGATCTTCAAGCTCCAAATTGCCTACAAATGAGTACAAATTTGCATTTGGATCTTCGCATTTGATGATAGCCTTGAAATTTTGATAGCTTGAGTCTTCTTGCAGCTTTGATGTTTCTTCAAGTGCTTGTTTAACTTTTAGATTTGTTTCCCCATCAAGATTCATGGTCTCAACATAGCAAATTGCATCATCATAGCTTGATGAAAGTAAGATTAAATCAGCAGGGAAAAATTCATCCTTTTCAACCTTTACTATGTCTCCAACTTTCAAATCCTTCCATTTAGAATAGTCAAAAACACCATCTCCATGGTGCATTTTAACCTTTCTATTATTCATATCTATATCCTGATGAAATCACAAGACTACATTACAGGCCTAACAGTAATTAATAGCAGCGTAAAAAGAGAGCAATCAAAAGAATTTTCCAGAAAGTAAAAGTTGACACAAAACAACACAATATTACCATTATCTCTTCTCTCTTTCACAAAATGAGAAATAATCTTTCAAATTATATTAATTCACATACTGACCGAAATATACTAGGACTTAAGTAATCTTTTACTTTAGTACAAATAAACTTCAGCCAAAAAAGAAGCTCCATGAAAGCATTTATACCAGAACTTCAGCATCTGCTAAGATGGAAAAATAAAATGTATCCGAGTCGCGAATATGTACCCGTTTGAACAGACAAAAGTATCAAAAGTACCAAAATTTTGCATTTATCCACTCACATGTAGATATTCCTAAAATAATTCTCATCAGAATGGGCATGTACTCAGCACATAGGGCACTTTCCCCCTCACAATTCCCTCACTACAGTAAACCTCACCAGATCCCAAAACCAGTTCTTAAAATAATAAATAACATCTGTCGGCAAAATCAACCATGTTCAATTTGCACAGAGAACAGAACAATTACAGAACAGCATCTTAACCACAATTCTGAACCAAAAGCAGACACAGTCATCAGAACATTACCTGCTTCTTCCTCCTCCAATCCTCAACAGCCTCTTTCCCCATTGTAGCAGCAACCACAACAACAAGAGGAATAACATTGCTGACAGCCGAGTAAGGAGAAACCGGGAAAAAAGACAGAATTGCACAGACAAGGAAGTAAAAATTGGCCACCCTCCGGAATTGCTCAAACAAGGACTTGGGTAGGAAAGTAGCCACTGTATACTTAGTAGTACTCACATAATTGTCACCATAACTCACAAAACTCCCCTCACCACGTTCTGCCTCGTTGCAGTACACTATCCTTGAGAATCCAGGACCCCCTATAAGTGAATGCTCCCCTTTGAATGAAGCTTTCCCACAAGAGAATGCATGGATTCTGCTGAAATGGCGCCTCTTCCTTCCATTACCACTCATAATTGCAACAACTTTGCCACTCCAAAAGCTTACAACTTGTACTACAAATTACAGTACATTACAATCTTGAGAATCCTCGAAAAAAGACCAGATTTGCAAAGATCAACTAGTTTCATTCAGTTGTCCAATGGCAGGACCCAAACACAGTCCAAGAAAGAAAGGAAGAAAGATGGCATTATTGAATCAATAAAATCCAAGGAAAAGGGGAGCTTTTTATTACAAAGAAGTGGTGAGAGATATAAGATGTTGAGCTAAAAGTACACCTGTCCAAGAATGATTGGAGCAGACAAGGACAAGTTCAAATCCGTTTAATGATTTGATGAGGCCAGAAAAAACATGTCTGTGTTCGGTTCTCAGAAATTGAAAAGAAGAACTTTGTTCTGAACTGTAACTGAAGCAGCATGGAAAATGCTGTTTGTGTTTGTTGGGTTAGTAGCTGAATGGAGAGTGATAGCCCCAGTTTGACTTGTAGCTAAGAAGGAAGAAAAAACTTAAAACGTGCACATGCTGCTATTGGTCTTCCCTGCTAATCAGTTCAATCTCTCAACAACTTCAATAAATATACAGAGAGTCTTGCGAACTACAAAAAAAGAATTATATTTATTTCACTAAATTATTCCATAAAAATCTATTTATAGCAATTTTAATGAGATAACTTTGTATAATTTACAATAAATGTACTGCTTAGTATTTTTTTTTCATATGGTTTTCTTGTTTTATCCAGTAATTTTCTTTTGTATTTTTGTTTGAAAATAGGGAAGAAAGAAATATAAATAAATGAAAAAGTATAACTAAAAATTTGTTAATTTGATGATAAAAATAAGAAAAATTAAACTAAATAAACTTCTCTTCACTTGGCTAAATGAATTACAGAGTAGGAAATTAAATAAATTATATGTAAATTTTTTATATTCATTAAAGTTCAATACAACTCAAAAAAATTAAGCTATTTTTACTTTTTTTTTATAAGATATTTAATCATTATTTTATAACAATTTATTTCTATTTAAAATACAAATAAAATTATCAAGAACCTTTCCCTCACTTTCTAACTAATATAGAGAGAAGGTTATCTCATGCCAAACATAAATCACAATTTCTATTTTCTTTAATATTTATAAACTAATTGCATAATCTCATCATATTCAAAGTTTATCATACAAATTAATTATTTTATTTTAATAAATATAAATATATTATAAATAAAATATCATCAAACCATAATGTGTGTGTTTATTAATTATTAGTTAACTTTAAATATGTAACACTTACTTTAAATATTTATTTGACTATTTTTTTCATCCAATCAAAAATTTTAAATTAAAAAAATAAGTAATTTAATAAAAAATTTAACATCCTATAAATTTCAATATTACGAAAAACTACGCTATTACGACATCTTATGATAAAATTCAATGACAAGATATTTAGATAAAAATAAAAAATATTATAAATATTAAATAGAACAACTCTTTAATAAAATTTCAAATGAAAATAATCAATTTATAAAATATTTAGACTTTAATTAAGGAAACGATTAAAACTAAAATCAATTTTTTAAATGTACATTTATTTTTTTTAGTCATTTGACGTTGAACAATAATTAATTATTTTTTAATTTGTGAAAACCTTAAAAAATGGTCTAAAATATGAAATATAATTGCTGACATATTCATTACAGAACCGATAAAAACTGGAACGCCGTATTAAAAGTTTCTAAACCAAATTAAATGCTAACCAGAAAATTTGTTAGAACTCCAAACATTCCTTTGATTCCAAATGTAATAAGGCTTCTAGAAATTCCCTTGCCTAGACGGAAAAACATCCATGAAAGTGCTATATAGAATAGAAGTAGGATCATTTCATATCCAATAAAAGACATTAAAAATGTAAACTTAAATGAACATTAACTAAAATATTGAGAAATTAAATTTTCATTTAATTTAGTTTGACAAACCAAATTTGATTAAGTGCAAATATTTCAAACTTATATCAATTTTCTCTTAAAATTGTTAATAATATATTCTTTTGGTTACAAACTTCATCTTTTAAAAATATCTTCTCAATTGGGTTAAGATTGAAGTTTATTTCTTAATATAAACAAACCATCTAATCTAAATTACATATATTAAATAAGTTTAATTTCTTATTTATTGAAATTTATTTAATTTATAGTTTTGAATACATTTTAACTTCTAATTAATAGGGTATATATTAAAAAAAATTTAAAGTATTCTATTAATTTTCTTTAATTCTGTATATTAAATTAACATTAATAAATTTAAATTCTTCATCCATCTCTTCTACCATAAAGAAAACAATTATTATTTTCTCTTCTCTTTAATTTCATCTCTGGAATCTTTTTCTTTGTAAAATAGATAATGATATTTAGACAACATTATTTTGACAACATTTGAACATTGATTACGTGTCAATATGTGGTTGGTAAAAAATTACTCCATCCTATTCCCTATTTTTCAAGAGAACACGAAACATTTTTCTTAATAAGATTTTTAAATGAAATAAGTTTCTAATTAGTTTATACATTTTTTTTTCTTCCTTTTATTTTATTTATTATTTTGTAATCAATATTTTTTATATATACTAAAATTTTGTTATGTTTGGATATTTTTTTCTAGGTTTTTAGACTTTAAGTAACTTTATTACTTGGATTTGAATTTTTTTTTTAAGATAAGCATTGTAAGTAAGAAAAGTTATTTTTAATTTTGATGGAAAAGTAACATAAATGATTTGGACGTGAAAATGGCTTGGTCATTAGTCTCTAGTTTCTATACTTTGTTATGTTTAGATATTTTGTTCAAAGTTTATATGTTTTAAGTAGTTTTCAAGTTTAGATCTAGAAAATTTTCTTTGAAGATAAACATTATAAGTTGTTTATGATGTTGATAAAATTGTAGGATAGATGACTAGGTCACTAGACTTTAGTTTCTATGTAGGGATTGCATTTTGATTAAGAACTACTTTAATATATTTAATATATGTATTTGAGTGTTTTGTTAATGAATGATTGTTTCAAAATGTTCTAAATTAAATATTATTGTCGAGAAGTTGACATCTAACTAGATTATACATATTAAGGTATAGACTTCTCTCAAACTAAGTTTTGAATATGACTTGAATAATAGAATTAATTGTTCAATATATAATGTTAGCAAAAAATTAAAGGCAGAGTTTTGATAATGTACATAATTGCACAACACATGATCCAAGAAGACAAATTGAAGATCTCTTATTATTGAAAGCTTTTGTAATAATCATAATTGATGTATTAGTGCTCAAAAATGTAATAGGGTTTGATTCTTGTATTCTCTATATGATAAATTGCTGTTTAGAATCAAACACAAGCGGTTTTAATCGATTAAACCTAGTTTTAATCGATTAAAACGAGGCTAGCACTGAAAACCCAAATGGCTCTGGAATAATTGATTAACACTAGCTTTAATCGATTAAAATCTGGATTAATCGATTAACACTAGCCGTTGGAGGTTTCAGGTTTGAAAAACTAGTCGTTATACTCATTTTAATCGATTAATACTAATATTAATCGATTAAATGCGTTAAATGGCCAGTTTTCGTAAAATGGAAGAGTATTGGTCTGAGTCTATAAATTGGCTCACTGTTTCTTTCGAAAATGACTCTTCCCTTGTGCTTGAAACATCTGATATCATTGAGAACGTAGTGTTTGTACTGAAGCTAAAGAAACTCTTGTCTGCAAAGCTGAGAAGTGCTACTGCGGTGACAGAGGAATAGCTTGCTCATCCTTGGTGCGTCTGAGGAAGTGCTTGGAAGAGAATCATCCTTCGTGAAGTATTCGAAGGAAGTGGTCATCCTTTGTGAAGACTCAAAGGAGGTGTAAGTTCATCTCTTGTGGTTTCAAGAGAGGTGGTATTCTAAACTCTTACAAGTTAATTTTCTGCGTGATTATTAATTGTAATTGTTTTGTGTTTAGTGGAAAAAGGTTTATCTTGGTTTTGAGATAAGCGACTGGACGTAAGATCTTTGTGATCTGAACCAGGATAAAATCACTTGTGCAATTTTTCTCTTTTCCTTACTCTATTTAATTCAGTTTAATTATCTGCTTTGTAAGTAAATTTGAAAAAAATATTAAAAGGCACGAAAAAGGAATATAACCAATTCACCCCCCCCCCCCCTCTTGGTTTGTTATCCCACGCTAATAATTCCGTTGCAGGGATTCTAACAATTTCAATATATAATTTTACTTATCTTCATATACAAGCTTGATGTGAAGATAAGTATACATACTGAGTTTGAAGAATCAAGGTTGACTTGAAATGAGTGTAGAACGATGTTTAAACTCATCATGGTTTAGAGTGATCATTTTTAAGTGAATTATATATGATCATTCTTGTTGACATTGATGGAATAGTTATGAAATATGATTATACTTATACATATGAGATTATGTGTTAATCATTGTTTTATTTATGTAATAATTATTCAAACTTATGTTATAACACACATTCCTTACTTTATTGATGATCTAAGATATCATGTGATAAGAAATTGAAAGGAAATTATTATACTATGATATGTATAAATGTGTAAATTTGAATTGTAATAAATTTATTCTAATTCATCATTCTTATATTTGCTTATAAATCTAATTACAATTTAAATCATAAATGTCATAGATATAAATCTTTCGAAAGATGTAAATTAATATTTTATTTGTCAAATGTCTTTTTTTATGTATAAATTTGTATATGGTTTATATAACTTTTTATATATTTACAGTTAATTGAAATTTTGAATTATTTATAAATTTTTAACAAAATTATTTATTTTATATCCTTTGCTATGTTAGGAATTTATTTATGATAATTTTTTATATATATTTGTTGTTTGTGTAATAACCTACTATGAATGTAATTTGTAAATAAATCACATGTAAAGATAGATGTAAAAGAAACATTTAAAATACCATAAAAAAATTACTTTTAATTTTTTTTATAAACATTTACCTTAACGTGTCACATAATAAAAAAGTGGACAACTCATTTAATTTGTACTAAAGAATAGATACACTGTTAGAATTTTTAACGTCATCAGCAGAAAAAAAAAACTAACTTGAATCGTTTTTACATAATATAAGATAATTTTAAATTTTTAAAAAAGATAGAATAACTTTGAAAAAAAAAACAAAATAAGTATTAAGGCTAAAACATAATTAACTTTTTTTTAGTTATAAAATTTTCATAAAAAACAAATTGACATGTTTAGTGGAACGGTCTTTTATTCATAATGTTATATATCATATATGAATTGTGTTTTATTCATATCATATATAATTTGGTTAGTTTTGAATTCATGAAACTCAATGTGTTATTTTTTTTATGAATATTGTTAATAAAATTGTATTATTAAGTAGAAAGATTATAATGTCTACATTAAATAATAATAATAATAAGTGTTAGTGTAACTGTGTCACCAATTAATCTAAGTCAAAATATTAATCTATATAAAGTGAAATAATAGTTAATAGGACCACTAATATGACAACACCATCAAATTAACTAAAAATATGTTGATAAATTTTAAAATTCAGATCACAACATATATAGGTGATGATACTAAGGACTTTCATGATTTACAACATAATAGAATTATCAAGAAATCATGATGTTGTAAATTTTCAAAGCACTAACATAGAAATATTTCCTTATATTTGTGAGTTCTCATCGTTACACCAAACTTATAATTTTTAGTAGGGGTTACTATTTCTACATTAAATATTCAGGAATGTATCACAATTAATTTTAATGATTTTTAGTTTTAAAGGAATAAAAAAGCAATTTTCTTGTTTGACTCAAGGACATTGATAAGTGTAAAGAAAATATAAAAATGCATTTTTTTAACTCATTGACTTACAAAAACATGTATGAAATAATTGCAACAATTGAACAATACCAACTGCCTCCAAGAAAAACATGTTGAAATTTAATCAACTCACTCAAATCATTTGGACAAACAGTTGAAATTCAACTCATTAATCCTTATGTTATTTCTTAAACAAAAACAATGGTAAAATAATTTATCCTAATAGTTAACATAAGAATTTGTGATGTGATGGTGATATTGTAGCTTTTGTCTTAAATTAATATTGAAATTAAAGATTATTTTTACTTGTTTTAAGAATACTAGTCACTAAATCTCAGACTCTTTTAATATAAAGAAATAGACTAAATTTAATCCTAGTGATAAAGAATAGATTAATGGTTTAGCATATATCTTTATGGTGATAATCCCATTTAAGTTCAATATTATTTTATGTGATTGACAAAAACTCTTCATCAAAAAATTATCTAAATTGACAAATTTTTAGAATAATATTTTACTCTTGTTAACAATTCGGTTCTTTACTTCATGTTTTTATACTTATCAGATGCCATTAATTTAACCAATTTACATTAAAATGTGTCGATTCACTAGATGTTCAGGTTCTTTTTCTCTTCTTCTTTTTTCCCTCGTATACTCACACTATTTTTTTTTCACTTGTTCATTAGACTAATTATTCTATTTCGTATACAACATTATTGCGAAAAAAAAAAATCCAATGACAATATAGGAGATAAAAAAAAGACTACATTTTTCTTATATATTCACTCAAACGAAGTTCATGTGATTATTTATTATTCCACCAAACATCAATAATATTTTAGAATTGTCAACACAAGTTCGTCTTTTGTCTTCATTATAAAAGCATGGAAAATGATATTTTAACATCATTTTGACACTGCACACATATCAAAATGTGGTTGGACGATTTCAAATTAAAAAAACAAACTTTGGTTTTTCTCTTTCAAATATACCCTTGCCTCAATTTTTTTAATTTAAAATCGTCCAATCACATTTTAACACGTGTGCAGTGTCAAAATGGTGTCAAAAAATGGTGTTAAAATATCATCTTCCTAAAAGTATTGGGACGTGTCAGTTATATGGTCTATCAGTTATTCTATCACATTAAAATCTTAAATTCACAATAAATGCAATTTTCTATTTGAATATTTATAGGTTTTGAAATGAGCTTTTAATTAGGATTGGTCTAATTATGGTCCAAAAGCTAATAAATGTAGATGTAGAAAGTAAGTAGAGGTTGGAATTGTTGGAAGTCCCACATCGACTAGAGATAAAGCCCAAATGATAATATATGAGTGAGGTGCAAACATTACCTTACAAGCCAGTTTTGTAAGTATAAGTTAGGCCTAAACTCACTTTCTAAAAGGAATGTTGGCCCTCATTCACCTAATACTCATCTAAAATTATAGATCGTCCGATCGATATAGAATCAGAATTTGTATAAATTACCCTGTTAATTACTTTTAAAGTTATACCATAAAACAATAGTGATACTATTTTCTTAGTAAATATATTAAAAATATTTATTAAAAAAATAATATAGCATAACAAAGAATGTATAATATTTAGAAAAATACTTTAATTCTTTGTTATGCTTAATAACAATTGTTGCTATTGGTTTGATAGTAAAATAAACATTGATAAAAGTATTAAAGTGCCTTTGCATGGTTCGTATAGTTGCGGAAAAATGGGATGCCTTTACATTAAACTTTATATCGTCTAAAGAAAAAATGTCACTATTTTACACTTTAGCCTTGCATTGATGCCTTATGTGATAAGAAAATGTTAAAATAATGGATGACACATAGGTTTAACGTGCCCATAACATTTTAAAGGTACGTAGAATTAAACCTAATAAAGTTTTGAAAAACAAAATTAAAAAAGATTATATTTTTAAAGCCAATTATCACGTATAAGATTATCCACTTGCAACAAAGTTTTTGATGTTTAAGGTTTTGAATTTATTTGTCTTCAAATAGTATTGTTGCGAATGTAAAGTTTGTTGAGATAGTATTTTTAGAGTTAATTATTGTATTTTATGTATTATTTTTAGTTTAAGACTCCAGTAATATTTTTGTCTTAAAAGACATTTAAAAAATTAAATACATATATATATATATATATATAAATTATTTTTAATCGTGTGATTTTAAATAATGTAAAACTATTAAAATACTGAAATATACTAATATTCTAATATCAAATATACTAAAATAGAATTATTAAAATAAAAATTAAATATATTTTTAGTTCATAATCGTATTGGTGAAATTATAATTAGTCTATTCCAAACTTTGACACTTTTTAGTATTCAATCTTTTGAAAATGAATGAATATAATTTAATTTTAATCAAGTTATATTGAACCTTTTTTATGGGTTAAATATATTACAGGTTTATGTTCGAGTTGTTTATTTTAGCTTAAATGTTAATTTAGAACGTTTTTTAACAAATATAAAAAATATAATAATATCATTAAACTAAAAAAAATATATCTATTTATTTTTAAAATTTAAGAATAAAAATATATTAAAATTTAGAAAAAAATAAATTTTAATTTTAAAATACCATGTATTTGAATAGAATCATCGTTACCTTTATCACTTTCACGACATGAAGTAGAAAATACAAAAGAGTGGTGAAAAAACAAACCATTTGGTTACGCATATAGCTTTTGAAAAGGAACACTTGAAGCAAGACTCTCCTACTTTCATTCCCCACTTACTTCGGTGCCATACCAATTACATTGACACTTCATTGCCTTTTACAAAGTTTGAATGGCCAAGAAGTTAAAGCTAAGGGAAAATGATAATGAAAAAGTAGACAAAATTAATTTAAAAAGATACTATGAAAATATGTAAACAAAACTATGTTACTTAAATCAGCATATTGGAAACTCCAAATTGAAATGGGATAGAAGAAAAAGCACCAAAAGAAAAATAGTCTTGTTTTTATGTTTTGTTTTCTTGATGAAAGAACATTTTAATTTTTTTAGACAGTGATATTTTAACAATTTTTCTTAATAAATTTTTCACAACAGTGTGTCACTATTTTATTTGTCTGTATATTTAAAACAGATCAATCACAAACTATTACATAATAATTATAAAAAAGTTGTCAAAAAAAGTTGGATTAAAATTATGCTTTTTGTCTCTATACAAAGGATGAAGTATGATGTCACTTGTGTTTTAGAGGATACTTCCTATTGTTGACCTTTATTATCCTTGTCATTTAATTATTTCAGTAAACAATCCATTCGTGTAAACTACCTCACAAATTTAAAAAAGCAACCTCACTAACAAAGAATTATTCTAAAGATAAGAATAAGTGAAAGAATGTTTTTTTTTTTTGTTAAATAAATTAGCTAAAGTTAAATGGAGTTTTATTTATGAGATTTTCTTTTTAGAGTTTTTATTACATCAATGAAAAAAAATATTTTATAAAGACTTATTACATTAATTACAATAATTTATTACAGTAAAGGATGTAGTGATAATTTTATAAATACGAAGAAATTTGTATATTAGTTCAAAATTTAACTCAATGTTACATAGTATACTTGTGTAATATGTAATAATATTTTTTTTTCCATACAATTGTTTTACAATTTGTGACATGAATATTATTGGATATACGATAGTTGAAGAATCGACATAATAAATCTTATTTACCTGATATAGAAAATCTCATGGACAGTAATACAAGAGTTAAAAAAACTATTTTTTTTCAAAATACTAAGATTTATATATAAAAAAAAGTTTTTTATTTCAAGAATTTTACATTTAGTTTATGAATATTAATAATATATTCAATAAATTAAACCAACTAACTTAAAGTTGACAGATTTTCTTTGTCAGTTTTATTGGTTCTCACTCAAAAACTAACTTCCCCTATTCATTTTTGAACATATTTTGTTAGCCCAAAATTGTTATGGTAATAGTTTTTCTTATACAATTTTGTTTCTATTATTTTTGAATTCAAAACCCATTTATATTTTATTGGACTGAATTTTCATTTGGGCCGTTATTCCAATCTCTAAGCTTCTGCACCTCCATAAATCTATCTGTACCTTATATAAAAATGATTTTATTTTTGTTCTTTTTTGTTGTATAATTCAGAGTTAAAAGTGATTTTCAAAAGTTAAAGAAAATCCAGGAAAATAATAGTTTTTGAATTTCACAACTAGGAAAAGAAAAAAGTAAAAATGAAAATTTTTAATATGGAGTGCAGGATAAATTCACTAAAGTATATGAAGAAACTAACGATATTGTCCATTTTAGTTGAACTTTCAGTTTCTATCCTTTATATGCAAAACCATAAACACGTACCTTCCTGAAATATTGTCCATTTTAGTTAAACTCTTATGGTTTGTATTTTTTTATTTTATTTTTTAATAAATTTTCATGTAGGTACCAGATATATTAAAGTTCATAATAATAACATGATTATATGTGATATGATTCCATATGATTTTAGCTTTTTTTAGTACTTTTACTTTTACAAATTTTACATCCTTTTTAAGTATTTTGCTAACTTTTATAATTACCTATAGTTAATTTAACATTAAAAATAAATAAAGAATAATTTAATTAAACAATGGATTATTTTTATATGTCATAACTTAATTAAGTGATATTTTTTAATATAAATAAAATAGTTTTATGTATTAATATTGTTTTTTAATCAATAATTTACTTTCATGCATTGAATTTCTATTAAAATTAATATAATTTACGTAGACACTTATACTTTATTTTTTATATATTAATTTTTAAAGATTTTAAAATAATTTATTTTCTAATATATAATGAAAGTTTATATATGGAGATAAAAACTACAAATATTTATATTCTTATTATTATAGTTATAATATATTAAAATTACACATAAGATAATCAATTATCATTAATTTTTTTATATATATTTATATATAATATTCTATTTTAATAGTTTTAACATTATCGTGGAAGCATTACATATATTATGACGTACTAAACAATGTACGTTATAATATATTTTATGCGATTGATTTGGGAAACTATGTCATAATATGTTCAAGATATTATGACGTAAATTTTTGCTATGTCATAAAATGCACATACTTACTATTACACCAAAAACTATGTCCTCCAAGAACTACGTTATAATAGATCATTTTTGTACGTCATAAAATGTCATTTTTTCATTAGTGACAATAATGGTTCATTTAAAGAAAATGTCATCACAATTATCTAAATTTAACCATAACATTAGACTTTATATACAACGAGTTTCTAAAATTAAGAATAAGATAGTTTTTTAAAACTTCAAATATACATAAGAACTCATCCTACTATTTATACATTAGTTCCCTCGCCACCCAGCACTTGCTCCACTGAAATATCAATCAGATGATTGTTGCATGAGAAAAGCACAAGCAAACATATAAACTAAACAAATGATAAGTTAATGTTATCAAAAAAATAAACATACATTTTAGTTAAGAATACAATAATTGAACACAAACAAATCAAACAAATCCCAAGCATACATACATTAACTTTAGACTTCACCATTCAGATACATGTATTGATGTCAAACTTTGGCAAGTTTTGCACTTGTAGTGATGAAACAACTTGTTGACTCAAGCTACCACACAAGGTTAGTCTGTCTATCACTTATGGCTAAGGAATATCACACTATAGACTAAGACCTCCTGTTACTCCTCACAACATAATCCACACTTCTTTACTTGAGATGGGATGGTTATTGAAATGTCAAGATAACCCCCGAAACGTAATCCCTACTTCAATACATACACTACTCGAAACAATCATAAGAAATTTCATTTATAACTCTTTCCATAACATTCTTTAACCATACATACATCTATGTTCATCAACCATAAAACATCCACAATTTTCACCCAGGTAACAATTGAATGTATATAAATCAATTCAAACCAAACAAGAATAAGAAAATACAAAAAGCAGAACATGACTTGAAATAGGACGCCCAACGCCAGGAATGACACTCAACGAATCAAATCTCTTCGCCCGATGAGCCAACCTCTCGCCTAATGAATTAAATAGAAAAAAGATCCAAACTTATAGGGGGAGAAGTGGCACTCAACACCGAAAATACATTTAGACTAAGTTTAATCAATCGAGCTATAATACAATAGAATTTCAACAATCCTATTTACTCAATCTCCATGACTCGGTCAATTTAATCCAATTAGATCACACTAAATTGGATTACCAAAGTACTAAAATAGTAGAAATAAGATATTTAGCTTCCCTTACCTGTTAAAAGCTTAAATAGTTCTAAAGAACCTAAAACTGCTTCCTTAGCCCAAGAAACTCTATTTGTTCTTACAAAACACTAAATCATGATCAAGATACGCAGTTAAAACCACTTATCAATAGAGAACCTAAAAGAAAACGTAAATGACACATGCGACAAAGCCAACGTTGCATTGGAAAATGTAAAGCTAGAGGAAATAGTAGAAACTAACTCTTTTGATAGAATTGATCGAATGAAAATGAAAATCTTATCTTAATGATCACTTAGACACTTCCTAATATTCAAACAAATGAACCCGCAGTTAAAACACTAAAAGAGGGTAGAAAATACTTCAAGAATGAATTTTAGAGATTTGATATGTGTTTTAAGTAATAAAATTCATTAACAAAATTCTATTTATACTTTTAGTTTTTCAATATTAAAATAACATAATTTTAATATTTAAACCACGTTATATAATTTTATTTTCTAAGTTTCCACATCACACAATTTAAAAATAATATAAATAAAATTTTATGTATAAAAAAGTAATATTAACAAAGTATGAAATATTTAGAAGTAAAAGAAACTACCGAAAAATATTCCAAATACTTACAAATAGTTAAGTGACAAAACATGGTTATCCCTTTAAATATTCCAATAATTAACATACTTACAATAACATTCATCAAATATAAATTGTTATCCCTTTATTAATTCTCGGAGAAACGTTTGTATTATCTATTTTTTTTAATATGTGATACTTCGTTACTTTTATATTTCATATAAATATCCATAAGTTGAATAAAAGTAATTTAAAAAAATAAGTTTGCATAAAAAGGATTGTAACAGTATAGTAATTGAAGTGCGTAGAGTTAGATCAATTGATAAATTTGAAAATATAATTAAGGATAAAATAAAAATATGAAATGTGTAAGAAAATGGAGAATCTCTTATAACTATACTAACATAGTTTCATGTAATAACTATTAAAATTGTTTGAAATTAAAGAGTTTATATATATATATATATATATATATATATATATATATATATATATTAGATATGACATAATATTTGCGGGTATTTGCTTACCATATCAACACTTATCTTGAATTCTACTCATATCAAAATATGATAATTACAAAAGAAAAATAACATAGAAAAGACAATAATGCAGGATAAGTTAGTGTTCAAAATAAAACTTCATACAATAATTTAATTATATCTTATATTAATTCAACATTTATAAAGTAACATAATTAATATAAACATACATATAATTGACTTTAAACTCAATTATCTGAATACATACTTTGACATGAGAATTCACTGTAGATGTACACTCATAGTAGTATTTATATTCTATAAAGTCATAAGGATAGGGCTTATCACCCTCCTACTAAGGAGGTTAATTTTTCATGCTTAAGACTAAAAGTCCAGGGCAAAGACTTCCTCTATTCTTTCCCCCACTTCATTCATCTCTATATGAGTTGAATGACTAGTCAGAATACCTCATTTTCGAGTTGTTATATCTTACACCTACACTAAACATCACTAAAACATATAATTTCTCCTTGAAATTCTCTCAATAATCATACCACACATAAACATATCAAAGATTCTCATATGATCATCACAAACTAACCATCATATTAACATTCATAAAAGGAAAAAAACATAAACCAGAAAAGCACATGTGAAAGGTTGTGTTAGACGTTGTTAATCTCACTTAGCGAGAATATTTATTCGCTCAACGAAGAGTGCTCAAAAGTACTTTCATCAAATAATCAAATAGCTCGCCCAACGAGATCCTCACTGAATCTCATAAGCTAAATGTATCGTGAAAGTTGTCCAACGAGACTTGTCTTGCCCATCCATTATCAAGTCAACGAGTTCTTTGACTTTGGTTTCGTTAGTGAGTATACTCTCGTCCAACGACCACCAAGTCAATAGATCTTTGGCTTTGACCTCGTCCAACGAGTATATGCTCTCCTAATGAGTTTGCTTAATTATACACAATAGAATTTTGCAAATTTATGTTAAGCAAGCCTCCACAACTCAGTCTAACACTAACCACAAATGCTAAAATAATCAATCATTGTATTATGCACAATTCAATAACTTAATTTACTTCAATTACAAAATCAATAATTCAACACATCAAAACTCCAATCACCTTATTGTTAAAGATAATTCAAACTCCTTAATCTCAACTCAACCAGTCAAATTTTATCAATCAATTTAATTACACAAATCAATTACCATATAAGCCTACAATCAACAATTATAACTTGTCTATCATTTAAAATTAATGTAACTAGCTTCTCTTATCTGGAAGATGACCAAACGACTTTAAAAGTCCTAAAAGAGTTCCACAAACACAGGAAACTCTATATGCTCCTAAGAACAATAGAAACATGATCAGGATACACATTTAGGACCACAAATAACAGAAAGTATTATAAAAAATTCTTGCCTTACATGCAAGCCAAAACCGTTTTCATGCACAAAAAAAAGGAAAAACTCACAAACAAAGGAAAAAAGTAGAGACCAACTCACTCTTTTGTAAATATTGATCAGATAGACTTGAAGATTTCGTCTCAATGATTATTTATATAGTCTTTGATCTTCAAAGAGATATTATAAAGAAAAGATAGAAAACTCTTACAAACAAACTTTAGAGAAAGGATAATGATATTTCAACTCCAATATTTGACAAACCCATGTGTTGTCCTGTGATTGCCCGTGTAAAAAGCATTAAAAAAAATTTAAAATGACATGTTCATGATAGGGTTTTTGTTTTTTTTATGATAGACCATCTTTATTTAAGGTAATGGAGTATGGACATGGTATTTATTGTTAATTACTTTTAATTGCCTTCGTTCATAATGTTCATTACATCATTATTTTAGAGTAAACATGAATTGAAATATTTAAGGATTTTACACAACAATTTAAAAGAATAAAAACAAAGTAATAAAGAAATGTTTAACTATTTTATTAATTTAGAATAATGAGTGCAACAACCTAAAAATAAAAACAGAACAAAATACAATAAATTAAAAATCTACAAAGATAATCTAGGTAAGCCAAAATGACGACAAATGTCTTCCTCAAGATGTTTAACTCGAGCATCAATTGTATCAACACTGTCTCCGATGTTTTGCTTGCTTGTGTCACACCACGACCGTAATTGAAACTACAATTAATTTTCAACATAAACAACCATTAACCAATGTTACTCAAACAAATTAATACATTTTCTATACAAGACATTTACTTACATTGTTATGAACTTCTTGTTTAATGCACTCCGTGACTGTGAAACGAATCATAATACAAAACATAAGTGAAAATAACCCAATAATAACCACAAACTCAAAAAATTCAAACTTTCCACCCAAAAACCACATCAACCACAAAAAAACATAAGTGAAAATAACCCAACAACAACCACAAATCCAAAAAAAAAATTCAAACTTTCCACCCAAAAACCACATCAACCACAAAATGATCAACAAACCTTCAAACCACACTTAACGATACCACGATAAACACCCAAATAATACAACAACCCCTAAATGCTCAACAAAATTTATAAACAACTTAAACCCATTGAACAAGAAGAAAAGATTACTGAAAGGAACAACAACAAGCTTTAAAAACCACCTCCAATGGTGGTTTTCGCATCGTTGGCGCTTCCAAATGGCAGAACGGCGACAGATGCTATGATCAACGGTGACACTTTAGTGAACGGCTAGTTTCTCACCGAACGGTTTTGGGTGGGAGGGATGGTTGGGAGGAGGTTCTCTCTACAATGCTCTCGCGCAAAGGAGGTTCTATTTTTTCAAATAATGAATCTCGCGAAAACAAAACCTTAGAATCCTTATTCCCACGTCATCTTCATCTTAAAAAAGCTTTTACACATAGACCAACCAATCATACTGTGACACATGTTCGAAATAAAAAATTTATTAAAATAGATTATCTTATAGAAATAATGTGATTTTAAACAATAAACTTACTATCTAACTTTTATTTTTAATTTAAACTTTTAATATTAAAACAACTAAATCTTATATTTAAAATTTGTTATCACATCTAAAACACAAATTTCAAGGTTCTTACATATATCAATAATAATTATATTAAATAAGTAACTAACAATATTTATCGTTCACATTAAGTAATATAATTAAAAGTAAAGATAAAAGGTTACTTAGAAAATGTGGAAGGTAACCTTAATAAATATGGATAACGGTAAAAAAAACACGTAATTTATGGACAAAAGAAACATATCCCTGCTTCATATTAAAAAAAAAAAAAAAAACCAGGAAAAGCTAACCTAGTAATAATGAACAGGACCAAACTCCGACGACGAAATTCAGCTCCATCAAACGTGTGTCTGAAAATGATATTTTTTTAAAAATAGTTCTCTTAAAAAACACTTCAAATTCGGTTTAAATATTTTCAGACAAAAAATTATCCTAATTTTACTTATTTAATTTCAAAATATTTTATTTATAATCTTTGAAGTATATTTCATAACTATCTAATGAATATAATGAAAAGTTTCGACAATATATAAATTTTATGTTCGATCTTCAATACTGTCATTAGAAAACAGAAAATTGAAATCACTTTAAAAACCAAAATTATAATATTTGTTAAATTATTAATTTAGTTATAGTATTTTTTAGTTGTTATGATTAAAAACATAAGAAAAAAATAATATAATGGATAAAGAATAAAAGGTATATTTTGTTTGACGGGCGTGATTGATACATTATTTTAAAACTGACAATAAATAATTAGTAGGCGCTTGCATGACATATATTTTTTTTTAATCAACTCATAGAAATAAATTTTGACTTATTTTTTTAATTACTAATAAGAAACTTAGAAAAAAATATTTTTAAAATAAAAATTAAATGAGGACCAAATCCTAAAATAATTTTAAAGGACCAGGGAGAAAGAAAAAAAAAGTTATAGAATTTTATAATTAAGGAATAGAGAAAAATGAATTATTGAGGAGATGGAAACAAAAGAATGACGTGGGGAGGAAGTAAGATATTGGTTACGTGACAACAGAAAGTTTGTTGTGGGGTCCCGCAAGCAGTGGGGAACGCGCTGGGGGAGCGCGTGGGGGAGCGCGTGGGGGAGCGCGTGGGGGAGGTTGACGTCAACGTGCTTTTGGGTTGCCCTAACGCAAGGGAGGGCATGACGGAAGAACTTGCTGTTTCTCTCTCTCTCTTGTTCTTATCCATCGCATTGAAAAGCAGCACCATCACCACACCACACCACACCTTGTTTTCATAAATATGGGACTCTCAGCCTCAGCCTCAGCCATGTCCACCTTCTTCCCTTCTTCTATCAGCTGACTCTTCCATCTCTAGTCACTCGGTTTGTTCTTCTTTCTTCGCTTCTATTTTCTCAGATCTGCTTTTTCTGTTTCTCTTTTTCTTTCTCTCCTTTTGTTCACTCGTTTTCGATCTCAGGATGGAGCCTATGGATATAGTTGGAAAGGCCAAGGAAGACGCTTCGCTTCCTAAAGGTATCTCGCTAGGTCTTTTTTCCCCTCGGATTTGTTATTTTGGATGCAAAATTGTAAAGGAATGTATTATTTTTTTTTTGTAAATTCAGAGTAGTTTTTTATATAGTGTTTGAAAGATCATTTTTCTCGCAGCAACAATGACGAAAATTATTAAGGAGATGCTGCCCCCGGACGTGCGTGTTGCCAGAGATGCGCAGGATTTGTTGATCGAATGTTGTGTCGGTGAGGCTTGAAAAACGAAAACGCTTTTCGAATTTTGTTTAATTTATTGTTGAGTGAAATTTTGTTAGTTCCAGTTGTGTTTTTGAACTTTTTTGTGTGTTTCGTTTTTTTAGGTTTAGTGGTCTCTTTTGTAGTTTTATTTTCTGTGCTGAATGGTGTCTGTTTGGCACACTGTTCTGTTGTTTTTGTGTCAACTGTGTTGTTTTCTTTTTGTAGATTAGGGTTAAATGGTGTTTTTTTTTTTTTAAATTTCACCTTGGGTGTGCACGATTTGTCAGTGACACACTGGTCTTGGCTAGAAAGTGACAAAGGGGAGGGGAGAATTTACTAGATCGTGTTGTTTGCATGTGAAATGGAAAGATGGATTTTATGTTTGATGGTAAATGCATTTTTATTTTTATGTCCAGACTTGTGCTAATTGCGGTTTTTGCTCGTGTATGACTAGTGGTATGTATGGGCAGCAATACATGTTGTGTTGGATTTAATTCTGTTTGGGGTTTCTAATCTTTTGTTCAAATTTTTCTCCTTACTGAATGTGATTTTGTATGTTGATCTGTATCATTATAGAGTTTATAAACCTTGTCTCATCTGAGTCCAATGAAGTCTGTAACAAAGAGGAAAGAAGGACGATTGCACCGGAGCACGTGTTGAAGGCTTTAGGGGTATTTTTCTAATGATTGATCTGTTTTCTTACTAAAAAAATTTCATGCGGATGCTTTCCAATTTGTATTTCGTTGTTTCTTTGATATCTTCTTTGATGTGTGCTGCATTCTGTATTTTATTATCGTACATTTGTTTTTTGCATGAACAATTGAACATGTGCGTTTGTATGTGTGATTCTCAATTTACTTTGTGTTGTATTGTAGCTTGATACTCAAATGTAGCAGGTGACATTAGTCTTATTAGTTGATTCCTTGATTATACCCTGTCTGACTGTAATCAGAATATGGGCAATATAATTGATTTTCGTTGTATATGGAATTCTGAATATGTCCGAACATGATTTTACAATTTTATTTATTTGCTACATAAGTTTGCAATGTACACAAACAAAATTTTCTCCTGGGTGGCGATACTATTAGCTGGTAATGGCATTGGATAAAGATTCTTCGTATTTTGGAATATGGTTCTAAAAACAGAAGTTAGTAATAACAATGCTGTCTTTTTTATTCTAGTATTTTTATTTGATAGTCAAAATGAAATCCCTAGGAATTCACCTCCATTTACATCCCCAGCGAGACTGGGCTACTGCTTTCTAAATCACGGAATGAATATCTCCAAGTGCTTTCTCTTTAGCCTGTCCTTTGTTTCTTATTATTTTTCCTGTCCATCCTAAATGTTGTCATGTGCTTCGTGCTTTCCAGACATTGAAATGTGTCAACTCATGTATACTCTTATTTTTAGAAGTAAAAATATTTGATAATTGATTGGAGCAATATGTATCTTTGTTATAAATATATATTTAGTATTTTATCTTTGTCGTGTAAGATTGTGTTTAGAATCTTGTAAATAAAATTTTTGTTTCGAGTGATTTCTTTTCAATGACCAAGTGTTCCAAACATAGTACTATTATATTATTTCCTCTGTTGTTACTATATTAAATATTCTTGAAAATGATAGATCAATACAAGGAATTTGTACGCTTTTAAGTGATTGGGTTGGTTATTGATTCCACATGTTTTTGACAGGTTCTTGGATTTGGTGACTACATCGAGGAAGTTTATGCAGCATATGAACAACACAAGCTGGAGACAATGGTGATTGTTTAATGTTTAATGGGTTCATGTGCATGATATATTACCATTTGACACTAGAATTGTTTGTCTTCTATCTTTCCAAAATTGTTTATCGGTGAACAATATTATAAACCATTTCTTAGCTTTTATTTGATCTTTGTACCACACTAGTGGAGTTGCCAGCCTGTCTTAATGTCGTCTGTCGTAGGGGAGAATCTGCAGGTCTCTGCAGGCCTTCCTGTTTGATCCTCTAAAGAAGACCAAGTTGACCATGGTTCTCTTGTTATCATACCGATTGCCTGGTAGTGTGACCCATATAAGTGTTGGAGATCATAATGGGCCTGATACCTAGGGTTTACTCCCCTTCTCCGCCATTCTGTTTATAGTCTGTTCTTCGGGAGCATGATCTGTTATGTGGTTTTGCCCTAGTCTAGGCTCCTGTACGACCTGTAGAGGAACCCACTAAATTTTTTTGGCTGGTGAAATTGATTTATGAATCTCGAATTGTGTATATGGTTCATTCTATGCTTGTGGGAAAGTATTCTGTTATCGAGATTCATGATGCACGACTGATCCATCTTGGCTATCGGTTGATGAATGGCCTGGATTTTTTGTTTTCCTAGTATCGGTTCTGAATTTTTTGTATTAATTCTCACTGTGGTCACTATTGATCAATATGATTAGAAAAGTGAATTTCCAACATCAAATACACACTATTGTTTATAGATTGGCTTGAGTAAAGAAATATTTTCTGATTGATTTTTTAAACATTCCAGCAAGACTCTTTGAAAGGTGCCAAGTGGAGCAACAGGGCTGAGATGACAGAGGAAGAAGCATTGGCTGAGCAGCAAAGGATGTTTGCAGAGGCACGTGCTAGAATGAATGGAGGAGCCATTACTTCCAAGCAGCCTGACGCTGACCAAAGTTTAGAGAGCTAACTTAGGACCTTTATTTTCTTAAAGCATAGGCAAGCATCTCCCGACTCTGTCCTATGCGTTGATTAGCTCGATTTTGCACAAATACCCATTCACTAGTTTGATGGTCTACGTGAATGTGCTCGACATTTGTGTTCTTTTTAGTAATCCATATTTGTAAGTTAATGTAATTATTGGAGTTCCTCTGAACCTTCGTTTATTTAGAATTACATGTAAATTATTTCATTTACCTATTGTATCTCCTAAACTAAAAGCACTTGGCTTAATTTTGACAATAGTAGCTATATTAGATTGTAACAATCTATTATAATCTGTTATAGTTAATATGTGAATGGCCATGAGGGTTTCCATAGAAATTAAGTTCGCTGACAACTTAACATTCATATGCCCATTTAACTCTAGTCTAATCTTAGATTCATTTAAACGAGTTTATGTCACAGATGACTGAACGAATTTATGAGTCAGAATATTTCATATAAACATTCAAATTCTCAAGTATTGACAAATGCCTAAATGCCAAAACCAACTTTAGTATGGGAAGTCATTAAAACTTGTTTTGAAATATATTTCTTCTATGATTGGTTTTATTCAGTCAACTAACCCAAAATATTGCGATTTCAGTTGGTGAAATTAGTTTTCAGACATGGTGGGATTGAGAATTGAAGACAGAATCTTCCCAATACGTTGAATATTGAAATAATTATCGGAGGCATATCCTTGCGTAGCCCTGACATGAATATAGAAAGTCTCAGAAGATGGTATACTGATACCTGTTTCAATTTGAAAGGCCGACTCGAATTCAACAATGTGAGTTGAGGGTTTATATCCTTTTAATTCATGATGCCTCTTTCTATAATAAGGAACTGGGGTGATGATTTTGGGTAGAATTAGAAAGTTGTTTTGAACAAATTAGGAATAATAAGATGGACTAGGGAGGACTTTTTGTGGGGCCAAATGGGGAGGTGTCAGTTCGTAGGTTGGTGTAATGTAGTGTCTGGAGGCAACATGAAGCACGAGAATTCAGTAACTCTAAACTGATGAGTGATGATGTCACCACCACCGTGAACCGTTGCACTAGAAGACATGGATGCAGAAGAGAGTGGCACGTTGAGATTCAACAGTGATAGCTTTGGGGTTTGTTTGTTTTGGCTTTATTTTTTATCCTTTTCTACCGTTTCGGGTCCTCAAGTCAAAAGAGTTAGTCAAGCACAATCCCCTCTCCCTACCCTACAAGAAAGTGAAATTACGAACACTATGTCTCCTTAGATTCCTTTCTTTTTCCACTTGTAATGCACATTATCCCATCTCTGTTCGATTTACTACATCAACTGGTGGGGACTGCCCATGTTTCTTTTGTCAGGATTCTCTTGCACCACTATATACCAAAGGAGAGGCCTGGAATCACAAAGAACAATTAATTAAATTTAAGGCCTCACATATCCATCGTCAGGAATAAAAAAGAAGCAGCTAGATTCTCTCTCTGTCTCTCTGTCTTTCCCATCTATTCTTTAAGCAGCAGCCACCCTTTTGGTTTTTCTTTCTCAGATGAATACAGTCATGGCCAGAAGCTCTCAAGAAATGTCCTCCAAGAGGCACTTTCACTGGACAAACAAGGTTGGGACCGAAGATGGTGAAGCTCCCACTTCAGAATCATTCTCAACCCTCATCCAGGAGGAGAAAAAACAGGATGACAAGGTTTCTGTTGCTCCTGAGACTCAACCACCTGCAGCAGCCACAGCACATGTAACAAGGAAGAAGCTGCAGGCAGTTGCAGTCTCCAGGATTCGCTCTGTTCTCACTGTTTTCAACAAGAACCGTTTGAACTCATCTTTTGGCCTTGGTTCTCGCGTTGTAGGCACACTCTTTGGCTATAGACGTGGCCATGTACATTTTGCATTTCAGAAGGACCCCACTTCCCAGCCAGCCTTCCTGATCGAGCTCGCAACACCGATCAGTGGTTTAGTTCGTGAAATGGCATCTGGGTTGGTCAGAATTGCCCTGGAATGTGATAAGGAGAAAAGAGCCGAGAAGAAGTCTGTAAGGTTGCTGGAAGAGCCTGTGTGGAGGACTTACTGCAACGGCAAGAAGTGTGGTTTTGCAACCAGAAGAGAGTGTGGGCCAAAGGACTGGGATATCCTCAAAGCAGTGGAACCAATTTCAATGGGTGCAGGTGTTCTGCCAGGAAATAATAATAATAATGGAGCTGAAGCAGGGCCAGAGAGTGAAATCATGTACATGAGGGCCAAGTTTGAGAGAATTGTTGGGTCCAGAGACTCTGAAGCCTTCTACATGATGAATCCAGATAGCAATGGAGCTCCTGAGCTCAGTGTCTACTTGCTTAGAGTCTAGTAACCTTGTTAGATCTGTTTATTATACTTAGTTTTCCTCTTTGTTTTGGGTTATTGGTATACTACTTGCTTAGCTCTTCAATCATGAAAATGGTGGTCTAATCCTCTCCAGATTTTTCTCTTCTGTTTTTTTTTTTACCTCTTTTTTTCTCTCCCTTTTTTTAGAATAGGCGAGTAGACTAAGTCAGGAAGGTGGGGAATATGGGTAACCAATACTTTACGGCAAATTGGTGTGGGGTGGGTCATGAAAGGTGTATATGTGTAATTTTTCCTTTCCAATCCTTTAATTAATGATGAGAGACGAAAGTTAATGCAAATCATCATTGTCTTGGCACTTTAAGTTGGTTGAATAGCTTTTGCTAAATTCATCATGCCATTTTGTTCAATTCCAAATGGTCCGCCGTTTTGTCCTAATTGTTTCTTCATTCAATTAATTCCCTATAACTGAAGTGCTGCCACAACTTAAAGTGGATGTAGCACTCTTCCAATTTTTAATTTACACACAAAAGAAGAAACAAACATTGTGGCCACATCTTATTTTTCTATTATTGGGTTTAATATGTCTTATGTGCCCTTGATCTGTATTCTATTGCTTTCTTTCCCTGTTTAGTCGGGATATACTTTATCACTATCCCCAATCCCATAAAAATTCAGCATTTGGCCAAAAAGCTACTATTGTTGCAATTTTCCTTTTATGCGCAACTATTGTTAGTGAAATGATCCCAATAAGTTTTATTGAACCTCAATCATCGAAGTCATAGAAAACTGTGTATATATGCTAAAGGAAATTTATATCCGATTACTGACAGCAGACCCCATCTTCTTCTTTTTCCTTTTTTTATACATTGGTCATTAACTTTACCTCTTGTTGACTGCTTTTCTTTACTTTGTCTAATTCAAATGCGTGCTAAATTTTCATAAGTTTATACCTCATAGTAGTTTGTGCAGCATGAGTTGAAACTTGTAGACCAGCTCAGTTCCCACCACCATTAATGTGGAAGAAGGTGGAGCTTTTGCATCATTCTTTTTCGTAATTGCAAGCTAAAAACAGCACTAGAAACTCCTCCAAAATTAAATTTACGAAGAAAAAACTGAAAAGAAAAGAGTGAAGATCTTTTATGTGGCTAGCTGGGTCTCAGCAGTTAAAAGTGTGGAACTCTTTTCCTTGTTTTCTGGCTTTCAATTTTCTACTATTTTCCTTGCAACTTGAGAAACCAAACTCCCAAGATTTCTTTCACCAAAACCGAAGTTGTTCATCATCCAGTCATGATCTTCTAAATAAAAGCCAATTGCTGCACATAAAGTCTGGCAAATGCTTTTTACAACCATAATGGCTCCAATTACTACACCAAAATCCCCTAATCCACCACTGGGAAGAGAGATGGAAGAAGAGAGCAATTAGAAAAAGTTCATTTTGTTTCCACTTTTGAATTTTTAATTGTAGGGTCTATTTGGTGTTGCTGCCTGCATCCTGCTACTTTTGTGAATAACCAATTGATTTCCTGAAGAAAGAAAAACAAAACAAGAGAAGAAGTGATCACCCTGGTGGGCTACATGTCATTATGAGTAATGTTATAATTGAAGAAGCACATAAGGTTGTTGTTTGATTAAGGACAGTTTTTGTGTATATTTTCATAAGACGGCTACCCCATATAAGGACTTCAAGGCACCACCACAACTTGTCCCTTCTCTGGGATATGTGCTGTCTTGGGTCCCACTTCAATGACTAGATCAGATAATTCATTTCATTAAAAGATTCCAATTTCAGATGGCATGCAATGCAGGGTCAGAAAATTTCATGTAGGGCCTTGGAAAATATTTTGGTAGGTCCTCTCGACCAAGGAACAATAAAAATTGCTTGGATGAGTTTGTTATGTCTATAACATGAACATATGCTTGTTGTCTCTTAATCAAAACGTAAATAGCACTACCAATAGTTCCATGGTTAATGCTGAGTATAGGAAATGTCTAATCATGTGTTAATGTATCATATTCATGGTTCAAAAGAGTATCCGAGATGCCAACGTCAATACAAAACTCTTGTCAATTGGTCAATGAGAATTGATATCATATTAATAATTGAGTTTAACCGGTAAGATGAAGATCGTAATTTCTTATATATTAAAAATTAGTTTTATATAGTTGATACGAGATTTTGGACATTTATAAAATCATCATCAAAATTAGAGTTAGATTTGTTGCATTTATATGTAGTAATTATAATGAGTATAAGGTATTTTGTTATTTTTCAGTTCAATTGTCTAATATTAGATAGAAATAACAGTTAAATACATATAAGAGAAAAATAACTTATAAACTTATTGTCTTAAAATGGGTCAAAATAACAATATTATAGTAAAAGTGATATAGACTTTATAAAAAATAAAGAATAATTGAAAGGAAGTATCTTACTTGTTTATTGATTAAGAAATAAGTCCTTTAAATAGGAGTACATTAACAACCAATTTTTACTAACATTCCTTTTGACTAGAATGAAAAAAAATAAAAAACTTATCTCACAATTCCTCTCTTAAACTAATATTTCTAACATTAGTTTAAACTAAATTTTTTTTGTTCTGTTCATTTCAAGCATCTTTCTCAATCTCTGAAATGTATTTATCTTGACATCTTTTGTGAACAAATATACAATTTGATCAAGGCAGTTTTGTAGATCATTGGGTATGAAGAATTCTTTACGAAACAATCACTAAAGGTTGAATTAAGTTGTTGTTACAAACTCCTCCGAGATGCATGGCATATGATCAAGGCGATTTTGCAGATAAGTGGGCATGAAGAATTTTTCATGTAGACTATATAATTTAAAATTCAAACAAGGAGTAGCATTATACATATCATGAAAGTAGCATTTTCCCAGGATAAAATACATTTATAAACTCATCTTTGAAAAAGTCCCAATGCAATGACAATCCAAAGAAGTGAATTTCTAAAATAACAAAAGAAACGCGAGAAGAGATGGATGATTTATGTTCAAAATCTTTTTAAAAAAGTATGGTATACGGTAGGAAGTCAAATGATTATTTGTATGACAGATGAGCAAGCCCACAAGCCTGTACAAAAAATACGGACCAACCCATAGTTCGAATAAAAACAAAATTTGCATGTGTTTGTTGGTTACTTTCCTTCTAGACTTCTCCATGGACATTCCAAATTCTTGAATGAGTGAAAAATACCAATGTTATATGTATATTTTAATGTGTTAAAATCTCAAGAATTCATCATGCATGTCAAATTACGGATTTAAATATATTTCAAATGTTGAAGTATCAATTTATCATTCAACTTCTCATAGTTTTTTTCTAAATTTTGTGAAAGTGTTATCATAAGAACATGTTAAATATTCCCAATTTATAGGACATTGAAGACTCCATCACAAGAAATTACAAAAAAATGGGTCAGTCCGTGGACCAAGACCTATGTTGCTTCCACATTTTCAAAGCAGATGGGTCAGTCCAGCCCACAGACTAAGTGTGGGGCGGGTTTAAACAAGTCAAGTCGGATCGGCTATTTCTATCTAGAAGTGAAATTTTGATTTTTTTTTTTACAAATATATATTTTCCTTCAATTAACCCAATCAATTATAAGTGATTTTCAATAAACGAATATTCTCTATCAATTATTCAAACTGGTGATTTTCTTAGCTTTTGTTCTTATATGTGATTTATGTCATTATTTCTTCCTTTAATTTCATTGTTTATGGTATTGTTCATGTTTATTTGTAGAAAATTATGATTTTCTATCTTAATTTGTGTCACTATTTCTTCCTTTAATTTCATTGTTTATGGTATTGTTCATGTTTTCCAAATTCAATTTCACTATTATATTTGTTGTTAGTTTTTTCAAATATTTTTCTTCTAACGCAAGAAAAATAACATGTGAAAGGAAGAAGACGTTACTCAAAAGTTTTTTATATTGGTTTGTCTTACAGTACAATTTACATCCAATTCTTGACCAATTAACCAAATTTTATTGTAGAAACTATTGTTACAAAATACAAACGAGTGTTCTTTTGGATTGTAGACACTTTTGCTTGTGTCAAATGAGTATTATTTTAGATTGCAATCCTTCCTATCTAATCTCACCAAGTATTGATTAAATAACAAGTCAATTCTTACTTAACTCAGAGTATTCTTTAAATAAGTCCTTTTTGGCTTAAGACAAAGCACATGTTTTTGTGATTAGTTCATGATAGTATTTATGATTATTATTATTGATTGTGAAGTAATTTTGAACCAATCACATAATGACACGTAGATGATGTTCAAATGTTATAAAAAAAATGTTGTCTAAATATCATTATCCATAATATATATTATACTTTTCACTTAACAATTTAATAGTCCCAACGGGACAAATATTTGCTACTTATGATGTGTTATGGATGTGATGGTTAGTTTTATGATTTAATCCTGGTGATAAAAGATTAAGTACATTGAATAATTCCAATAAAAATCATAATAGTAGTGATAATAACAATATTAACCAAGAAGAAGTAATAACAAACAAGTCCTAAACTTTTGGTGCATTAAGCACCACCAAGTCTTCATATTGTTTCCTCTTCTTTTGTACACCAAATTTTTCCCAAACTTTGTATTATCATGTGGTTCAGTTGTTGGTCCTATAGATTGAAGTATTTGATTCACCTCTACTTGTTCCTTTTCAGCTTCAGCTTCACATATAGTGGTAGTATTCTTTTAAATTTTTGTTTCTGGTCCAAAAGATAGATTTGGTAATATAAAAGGTTCATCTTCCTCTCTTAAAGACTCCTCCTGAAGATGAGATTGGTCAAAGTAGCTTACTCGTTCATTGAAAGTAACATCTCTTGACACAATTTTTTGGATGGGGGATGAAAACACTTATACCCTTTTTGTGTGGCTGAGTATCCCAAGAAAATACATTTTATTGCCCTTGGGTCAAGTTTTCCTCTTCCATTACTATGAACATGTACAAAGTAGACACACCAAATATTCTAGGGTTAAGGTTATTTGTATGGATTATATGTAGGTAGAATGAGTTTACGACTTCCATGGGGCTTTTTGAGGATAAACAGTAGAAGTAATCTATTAATCAAGTAAGTGGCAGTGAGAATAGCTTCCCCCAAAATCTTTTTGGAACATTATTTTGAAAAAGAAGTGCTCTAGTTTGATCTAATAAGTGTCCATTTTTCCTTTCTGCGATCCCATTTTGTTGGGTGTGTTTACACATGAGGATTCATGGATTATTCCTTCCTTTTGACAAAAAGAATTAGAGTATGATTGAAGTAATCTTTGGCATTTTCAGACCTAATTATTTTTATATTAACCCTAAATTGATTTTTAATCATTGAAACAAACTCTAAAAAAACATATTTGTCCTTAGATTTGTGTTTAAGAAGGAAAAGCCATGTTACCCTTCTACAATCATTATAAAGGTTATAAACCATTTAGCCCCTGAAGTACTAGGAATATTAGAGGGACCCCGCACATCCGTATGAACAAGATAAAATGGAGAATTGCTTACTTTATTGCTGATAGGAAAAGGTACACGCTTGTGTTTGGCAAGCTCACACACCTCACAATGAAGATCTTCTAGATTTAGATTTTTAAACAAGGAAGGAAATATTAACTTTATGACCCGAAATGAAGGATGTCCCAAATGACAATGAAACAATTGGATTTTTTCTTTGTTGGTCATGGAGGATTCAGATATTAAAGAGTGACTCTCAATGGGCAGACTCAAATCTTCCATGTAGTAAAGGTCATTCCATTCTCTAGCATGTCCAATCGTCCTCCATGACTTCTTGTCCTGCAATGTACAAGAGTTGCTATGAAAAACCGCATTACATAAGAGGTCCTTGGTAAGTTTTTGTATAGATATCAGACTTGTGGATAACTTAGGGACATGAAGAACATTTTTTAGTATCATGTTTGGGGTTATTTGGACATCTCCTTGTCCAGTTGCAGTGATGAGGGTTCTATCAGCGGTAAAAATTTTCTTGTTGTTGGGACATGGGGAATATGTGGAGAAGTGTTTAGGGAATGGTGTCATATGGTCTGTGGCTCTAGAGTCTAGTACCCAATAGTGGGTAAATAAGGTATTTGAGACATTAAATCCACAAGAAAATGGGAACTTACTAGAGTATGTTAATGAACACGTAGCTGTGGGTTTTTCCAATTTACTAAGAAAGGACCTTACTCTTTCTACCTCCTCATGGTTGAGTTGTACAGATCCTTCTTCTTGACTTTCAGGACCAGTAGCAACATGATCTTGCCCCCCTCTCCTTGGAAGGCCTCCTTTGTGTCCCCAATCTTTGCTTTGAGGTTTTCCATGTAACTTTCAGCATTTGTCCCTTGTGTGACGTGGCTTGTTGCAATAGGTGCACCAAACTCCTTCATTTTTCTTCTTTGTTCTTGGAAAAAGGCCTACCTTTTTTTGTTCTACAACCATGGTTATTGCTCCTTCAACAATCATAGCTGAATTATCCGCAATTGGGGTCTCGAGCAATAAACACCTTCTGCTTTCTTCACTCCGAATAATTGTCATTACTTCATTGAGTCCAAGAACCTTCTCCTTGCCTAATATTTGAATTCTGACTTCATCATATTCTTGGTTTAGGCCTACCAATCATACACTCGATCTTGTTCAATGTATTCTCTTAGAATTGCTGAATCCTCAGAACACTTGGCCTTTATGACCCTGTAATGATCTAATTCCATCCATAAAGATTTGAGTTGATTAGCATACTCCGTGACAGATTTAGTGCCTTGTTTGGCTGCCATTGTTTTTACTTTCACCTCATAAACCTGGATAACGTCCTTTACCTTAGAGTAGGTTTGCTCTATTGCAATCCATATGGCCTTTGTAGAAGTGAGGAACATGCATGTATCGCTAATTTCTGGAACCATTGAGTTCCATAGCCATGCCATGATCATGGAGTCTTCTTCATCCCATGACTTGAATCTGACATCTTCTTTCGCAGGAGCATCATCAGTGAGATGACTGACCTTTCCTTTCCATTTTAGAATGGTCTTAATGAGTTGAGACCATTTAAGATAATTTTTTCCATTCAATTGATAAGTTGAATGAAAATTCTGCAATTCTCCATTATTTTGGAACTTGTCTACATTTTCCATTTCAGCCATTACAAAAATGTGCAATTAAGGCACAAAAACAAAGACTGTGATGGAACTCTAGGGTTAGGCAACAAAGAAGGTTGCAATGAAAATACACAGTTAGAGGCTCCCAAGGATCGGGAGCTCTGATACCATCTTAAATTTAGGAGAGAGAATATTTCTTTTATTATCTGTCTCCTTACATGTATAAGATATACATACAAGAGCTTATTTAATGAGCAGCCTATTCTACGGAACAAATCCCTAAAATTGTGGAATTGTTATTCTAGTAATAATAGCAAGATAATAATAACAAGATACAGAAAATATAACAAATTAATTACATGGGAATAATATCTAAAGTTTCCTAATATATTTTGACACCATCCAATAAAGTTCCAGAACCATAATAGTACACAAGCTTATACAAATGAAAAATATTGTTTCCAATCATATAATTAAAATTTAAACAATCCCACAAAAACAAAATTCCTAGCATAACCAGGAACATAGATACACTTTTTAAGATCTATATACTAGCTTGTGTCTAAAATCAATTTGTAAGTCCTAATTCCTTCTATATGTACCTTCATTTTGTTCCTCATATATAAACACTTTCAATTCCTTTTATGGATCAGATTGAAAGGAGCCCCTGCATAATATTAGAAACATGAATGGTAGTTCCAGAATCCAACCATCAAGTATTATTAGGTACTTCAATAAGATTTGATTCAAAACTTAGAGAAACGTAAAATGTACCTTTCTTTTCGAATCAAGATTTTATTTTCGGACAATCTTTTTTGAAACGACTCACCTTCTTGCAAAAGAAACATTTCGGGTCCTTTTCGATTCTACCCTCATTCACTTTCATTAGAGCTTTGTCCTTCTTTCTAGATTTGATTTTTAATGAAGTTAGCACCACCATGAGTTGTGAGATAGATAGAATGGTCTTTCATTTTCTTCAATCTCCTTTCTTCTTGTACCAACATAGCCTTGATTTCTTTAAGTTCCATTTATCCGTAAGGGTGTTATATAATTCACCTAGATTTAGCCAAATTTAGGAGGAAGAGAGTTCATAATAAACTATACTAGAAAAAATACTCATTCACTTTCATTCCCATCGACTTCAACCTTGTTGCTATATTAGCTATTCTAATTACATGATCATGAATGGGTTGCGACCAGTCAAACTTTTTAGTTGTTAACTCACTCATAAGACTTCCAACAATAGACTTGCCAGTTATGTGTGATTGTGAGTACTCCTTAATTATTCTTATAAATTCCTTTGCATCTTTGTTTCGGGCATAGATGACTATATATTTTCTACCATAGTCATGCGCATCAAGTTCAATTATAACATGTTAGACCTTTGTCAAGCCTCATAGACTTGTCATCACTTGCACTAGTCTCAATAATTGCTAGGGACATCTCATCCATAACTATTGTCATGTCCAAGTCAAACACACCTAGTTGAAACTGGATTTGTTTAGACCAATCAACATAATTTAGCCCATTAAATTTGACCATGTTGTTACTCAAACCAATTAAATTCATGAAAGCAAGAAAAAATATACAAGCTCATACATTAATGATTTGATAAAATTTAATGGATTCAAACAAAATAATTATATTAGTCACACATTTAAGTTTACCTTTGAGTGACACTTAAACTGACAATTTCAATAAAATCATGATGCTAAAATAAACCTGTTTCAATAGACAATTAGTCATACTTAAATACACATGTCTGCTACCTTTGGATATACGAACATATTTATTAAATATGTCAAAACTCTCACTTTAATGTCATTGATTATAAGCAATTCTCCACCTTAGAAATTAATTATACGGTAACTTTGTAATCACCAAGTGATCAAATTTTATGCTTTAATTAATTCCAAAGTTGTGTTTGGCAATTACCCATAAAATAAAAGATGTCAAATTATGGATATATTAATTAATTTATAAGAGTAATTGAAAGTCATTATTATAAGACATTTATGCACCATTGCTTACAGTCAATGACATTGAAGTGGGATCTTTGACATACTTAATAAATATGTTTGTATATCCAAAGGTAACAAACATGTTTATTTAAGTATGATTAATTGTCTATTGAAATATGTTTATTTTAGCATTATGATTTTATTGAAATTGTCAGTATCACCCAAAGGCGGATTTAAATGCATGACTAGTATAGTTATTTTGTTTGAATCAATTAAATTTTATCAAATCATTAATGTATGAGCTTGTACATTGTTTCCAACTTTCATGAATTTATTTGGTTTGAGCAACAATGTGGTCAAGTTTTATGGGCTAAACTATGTTGGTTAGTTTGAACAAATACAATTTTAATTGGGTGTGTTTGACTTGGATATGACAATAGTTATGGATGAAATGCCCTTAGCCATTATTGAGACTAGTACAAGTGATGACAAGTCTCTTTATAAGGCTTGACAAAGGTTTGACAGGATATCAATGAACTTGATGTGCATGACTATGGTAGAAAATGTAAAACTATTTATGCCCAAAATAGAAAATTCAAAGTAATTTATGAAAATAATTAAGGAGTACTCACAATCATACATGACTAACAAGTATATTATGAGAACTCTTATGAGTTAATTGACAACTAAAAAGTTTGACTGGTCACAACCCCTTCATGATCATGTAACTGGAATGGCTAATATAGCAACAAGGTTGAACACAATGGGAATGGAAGTAAATGACTCTTTTCTAGTACTATTTATCATGAACTCTCTTCCTCCTAAATTTGATTAGTTATAGGTGAATTATAACACCCTTAAAGGTAAATAGAACTTTCAAGAAATCAAGGTCATGTTCGTACAAGAGGAAGGAAGATTGAAGAAAATGAAAGATCATTTTATTCATCCAACAACTCACGATGGTGCTAGCTTTAACAAAACTTAATTAGGAAAGAAGAACAAGAAGGCCAAAGTTCCAACGAAAGTGAATGGGGGTAACATTCAAAAGGAGCAAAAATGTTTCTTTTGCAAGAAAGTAGGTTACTTCAAGAAAGATTGTCTAAAAGAAAATCTTGATTCGAAAAGAAAGGTACATTTTATGTTTCTATAAGCTTTGAATCAAATTTTATTGAAGTGCCTAATAATACCTAGTGATTGGATTCTAGAGCTATAACTCATATTCTTAATATTGTGAAAGGATTTCTTTCAATCCAGTCAATTAAAGGAATTGAAAAGTTTTTATATATAGGGAACAAAATGAAGGCATGGCTAGAAGGAATTGGAACTTACAAATTGATTTTAGACATTGGTTATTGTCTAGATCTTGAAAAGTGTCTCTATATTTCTAGGTATTGCTAGGAATTTAGTTTTTGTTGCAAAGTTGTTTAGGTTTTAATTTTAGGATTGGAAACAATATTTTTCATTTGTATAAACTTGTGTACTATTATGGTTATGATACTTTATTATATAGTTTATATCGTTCAAATTTTGATGTTAATTTCCTATTTAATGTTGAACATGTTATTGGTAGTAAATGTAGTACACAAAATGAATGTTTTGCTTTCTAATGGCATAAAAGATTAAGAAAGGATGTTGGGGGTAGTAAAAAGTGAAATTTTACCTCAATTGGATTTTGATGACTAGAATGTATCTATTGATTGTTTAAGGGCAAACAAACAAAACACATCAAATAATCCCACCACAAGAAGCAATCAACTTCTTGAGTTAATACATATTAATATTTGTGGTCCTTTTGACATTAAGTCTTGGAGTGATAAAAAACTATTTTATCTCTTTAATTGATGATATCTCAAGTTATTGTTATATATATCTACTGTATGAAAAATTTCAATTAATAGACATCCTTGAAGTGTTTATAAAAATGAGGTGGAATGGTAGTTAGATAGAAAAGTAAAACTAGTAAAGTCTAATAATAGAGGTAGTGAATACTATGATAAAACTAATGAGAATGGACAATGATCAGGTCCATTTACAAAGAATCTTGAATGTCAAGACATATGTGCACACTATACAATGTTCTATACACTACAACAAAATGGTATAGAAAAAAACAAAATCATATTCTTATGAATATGGCTAGAAGTATTTTAAGTCATAGTTGTATATACGAGTTTAAATAATTTCAAATATTTTACACATGTTTATAGTTTTATTGTACATTTAAAACACCTATTTTTATTTTGTAATTTTTTTTTTGTTGCAATAAATTGGGTTTCAATTTCGATATATATAATTACTTTAATTTTGTATTTTTACACAATTTGACCTTTGTTTATTGTTTATAGAAACATACATATGCATATACATATATTATATTGATATAAATTTACGTTTTATAGAATATTATTAAACTTAAATTGATGCACATGGATCAGACCAAGGATGAGTTAGAATCTGTTTATACAAAGTATAAGTCTAAAGATTTACATCAAATATCAATAGTTAATTCCATCAAATATTTACTGTTTAGATCAATTAACAAATATACGTAAATTGAATTGTAACACATTGTGCAAAAGTAAGTCTTCGATACTTACGAGGATAAATATTAAATTTTGCACTTCTCTGAACTCGAACACTCTCTCATCCCATCTTCTATGGGGACAGAGACAAGGTGACTTGGTGGTTCACATACCAGTACCCTAACTCCCCTTATTAATAAGAGGGTTGCTGTAAACGTTAAAAATGATTATGTGTAGTCCAAAGTATTTCTGGAAACTAATATAATTTCCTCTAACTATGAACGCAAGGTCATTCTTGTCAAAAGTGAGATGTTTTTTTAAGAATTAACTATGTTTTTTTTTCCTAAACTATATAACATTGTAGTTTGATCTAGTTAGATTTTGATTTGAAGGAAAGGAGAGAAGGACGATCCCTCATACGGAGGTGGAGGAGTACAAGGCCGATGATGTCGACAATGTGTTTGACTCCAGCAAAGGCCTTGACGAACGACGACGGGTAATGAAGCCGCTCTGATCTCCCATGGTCGTCATGATCTGGACTTGAGAACAGAGAGCTATGTGTGAAGAAGGAGATGGAGTGGGTTGACCGACAGTGCCTTGCAATGGCACGGGTGACGGTGTGAAGAACGTCGATGGCAGGGCCTCCTGGGAACTGGGTGTGTGGCTCGGTGAAGGGTGACTCACCTATGAATGGGGAAGGAAGAGAACCCTCTTGGGAGCTGGGTGGGTGGCTCGGTGAAGGGTGACCCACCTGTGAATGGAGAAGGGAGAGAAGCCTCTCGTCTGAAAGCACGAGGGTTGACACATTTCAGAAAAGGACAGGGTGACATGGCACTTTGTCAAGTAAAAAAAATTAAAATCGTCAATTCCATGTATTTCGGAAGGATAAGAACTTGAATCAAACTATGAAACAGAAATTTAAATTTCAAATTTTATAGTTTAGGGAGAAAAACATAATTTTTTTTAATTATTTAATTTGTCCTGAGTTTACTTGTGAACATCTTTGGTCTTTCAACAATCACGAACCTAGTTTGAAAATTGGTGAGCCGAGGCGTTAATTTTCCAAATCAAATTACAAATGTACAAATATAATATCGATTTTGGACTTTTCTTCAAAAGCTTCAATGAACCATGTGATGTGAGCATGTAAAAAAAAATCACCTTGGTTATACTAGGCCTACAGAAAGTATCATTCTAATTCCTATCTATTACTGAAATACACGAGAAGAGATAAGATGGTACGAGAAGGAGCACACCAACCTGCATTGATCTCTTTCATATTCCTGAAAGAATTTGAGGACGTATCAGGGTCTTGAAAAAAAAAAAAGCAGACCTTCTGTACTTGAGATTTTGTCCTTAAACTTCCTCTTCTAACTCCTTACTAGAATATTTAAACATCACCCTTTTTTCGAGCAAACCCGGGCTGAATAATGCAATCCACAAGACACATCAGTAACACAGCAAAGGAAAAGAAAAGTTCCTTTAATTCAATTAAAAATTGGCATTTAAGTTAACTTCTTTTCTGAGATAAACACAAGAAAAAAAAAAGTCGCATTAGAAACATTGAGCACTAGCTGTTATTGCAGACCTTACATTATATAGATTTAATTTTGTTCTATGCTGATGTATATGGAGGTGAAGGTAAGGAAAGAAAAAACACACTAGACCTGAATAAGCTTAGATGGATGTGCAGTAAGCTCAGAAATGACATAACTTCTAGTTTTTCTCCCATTCAATGTGGTAACTGATGGGCTGTTCGCAGTGGTTATGTCCCAAAAGCTTCGTTTCTTTGCCGTTGGAACTGGGGACCGAAAACGATGGCTTGGACTCTTCACTTCTTCAGTGTTGGTCTCCTTTAGTAGAATAGCTCCTGCTGCTGCCACTTTTTTCCCACCCTTTTTCGAAAGCTCCCGAATGACATCATCTTTCTGCTTCAGCTGCAAGCTGTGATCCTTTTTCACTCTATCTAGCTCTGCTTCTAAGGTCTTTACTCTTTGTTGAAGTGTTCTGATTCTGACAGCTACGTCCTCTCCCTTGTTCTTAGTCTCTGGAGTGAAATGAGTTGCAGCTAAGAAAGAGGGTCTGGTCCTTCGTTTTTCATTTGGCGGGGCAGAAGTTGGAGGAGTGGAAAGAAGTGATGTCGCTGAAGGTGGTGTTGGGGGAGCTAATGACCGTGCTTGGAGTGTCACAAGTTTCTGGTGCTGTTTCGCTAGCTGCATTCGCAATTCACGATTCTCCTTTTGCAGGTCAAGTACTAGCTTGACCTGGTCTGTTTCTGTCTGGGGCACTGGCAATGCATCTTCATTTGCACTATATCCCTGGAAACACAAAAACAGGCTAAAAGAAGTTTAACGCTGTACTTGTAGAAGAAATAAACTGAAAAAAAATGCATGTTGTCTCTTTAGATAATCCAATATTAAAGTAAATGCATATTGATTAATGGGAACATTTGGAAGATACTAGTTTTTATATGAAAGCTTGAAATGGTAAAAGAGAATTTGACCTTTGTTCGAATCTCCTTGGCTCTGTCAGCCCAATGAAGAGTGTTCTGGTTTTCTCCAAATGAGAGATTACTTGGGCTAATGTTTGCAATCATGACAGTGTTGCAAGATCCTCCTAATGAATCCTTGAGAAGTTGAGTGAGTTTTGAATTTCGGTATGGTATGTGTTTCTTGCCTTCAACGAGAGCATTAATGCAACTACTTAGTGCCAGAAGAGACCTGTTTATGTTGGCACCCTCAAGAGATCTAATTGATCGTTGATCTGTGGCAAGAGCTCTCTCTGACCCTGCAAGATCAATCAGTGAGAGCTTGCCCATTTTGTTAATAATATTCATTGCAGCATCTCTAACTCGGTACTCAACCAAAACCTAGATATAACAAATTAAGCACGTCACAATCACAACATTTAAGGGATTGCTCATTTTTCCTCAAAAACTTTCAAACTTTACCTGCAAAATAGCATGGGAGCGTGAAGATGTTTCGTTTGCACGAGTTGGTTCTGTGGTTCTGTTCCGATTTCCTTGTTGAAGCAACGCCATGACCTGAAGCAACAAAGAAAAGAAAAAGGAATTTAAGAGAGTAAAACAGCTTTTTAAAATTCTAAATCGAACAAATCGGATCAGAATATTACTTCATCAGTGGAATAAGCTCGGTATTTTGTAAGACCTGCTGCGACAATTCCCTATAATATAACTAGACAATGTCAAGGATAAAATTGAAAAGTATGTTTATTGAGCAATTAACATATATTTGATGCCCTGCAAGAGAAAGTCCTTACTTACACCTAGTATAGATGGCCTTTATCAAAACTTTGGCTTATGTTTGCAAATAAGACTATGACCAAACACTGGCAACAAGCAATACCATAAATAAACCACTCAGATTTATCTCCAGAACAGGCACTATCAACTCTAATCACATATTCTATAATATGACTGTCACTGAGCAGGTAACAAATAATGCCCTCTTGAATTTTTCTGAAGATTTTACATTATTTAAAAGATAAGAAAACGGACCTGTTTATCTTCTCTTAGAACCAGATGTCTTCCAGGTGAAAGCAGATCCCTGACAGTTTCATTATAAACCTCTAGATAGGACAAATGAACCGCATGGTTTCCATCACAACTTCTAATTCTGATTTTACTAAACAGATCTTTAATTGCCAACACCATCACACCAGGGCTCTCCACTGTACCAAGCATTGTATAAGTCTTTCCGGCTCCGGTGGCACCATAACAGAAAACTGACCCATTCCTCCCTTGCAGAACTGCTTCCACAAGTTCTGAAGTTCTGAAAATGTAAAGTCAATGTACCTTTCCATGAAACATAAATGACTGCCTCAGCATAAAACATTGAATGCACGCTGAACATTAAGCACACAAAGACTCTATAACGCTATCAAACCCTTTTCTCTTGTTTTAATTTCCAAGTACAATAAAAGTAGAATAACCTCTAAACTCCATTGAACTTGAAGCTCAACTAGTAATAACATTGACATAACAAGCTCAATAATCCCTCCACAAACCACCTATTTTCTGCGGCCGAACCACTATCAAGCAAAACAACTAAGCATGTGATAAATGCGTACAAAGAAGTCGAGAAAAACAAACTAACCCAAATTACACAAATAGAAGAGAAAATAAAAAGAAACACACCACTTGTATCAAAACAAGCAAAATCGCTATTTAATGTAACACATATTTAAACTAGAAATGATCCGCCTCATGAATAACACCCACAACAATAAGATATTCACATCAAAACAACATGATTCTTTTTAAAAGTATGAAGACAGATAGAGAAAACCAAAATTAGTCTTTAGAACACAATGCATTTATCATCAGTGCCTGTTTGTGTAATTTGTGAAACCCAATTTTACCAAAATAAAACGAAAAGGAAAGAAAGTAGACAAACGGAGAATAGTCTCCTAAATATAAAAATTATCACATGAGCATGTTGGTATATGTATTTTTTAAATTACAATCTTTTTTCCAACTCTTATAAAACTGAAGTAAAATGTTCTAAATAAGCTCAATCTAATACATCCGCATTCTTTAAGTTCTAAAATGTTATATTAATCAAGTAGCTATTGAAATGGAAACTTGTTATAATTTCCCTGCTTACAAAAAATACAGTAAAACAAGTTTCTCTATAAATTCAAAATAGTTTAAACTAATAGGTGAGAACTTTCAAAATATGTTATAATACAAATTCATTTTAACCTGTCAAGATATTTATATTTCTAAAACTATTCTGCTATTCTGCTAAGAAGCTCTAATTTTGACCGCGAGAATGCAACAAGCAGGAGAGAATTCAATTGACAAAACAACACATAAATCATTGGATCCAATCGGCGTTCTTTCCCTAAAACACATACCTAAATTAAAAGTAACGATTTTATAAAACAACAAATGGAAAGCAAAACTCACGTGGCGGAATAAACTTCCTGCTGAGAGGCAGAATCCGGAAACGATGCGTCGAAGGTGAAGTGGCGACCCCTGAGCCTCTTCAACCTAAGGTAATCCTTCTCAGCGGCGAACTCCGTTAGGTAAACGTCACGGCGATCCACGATTCTGACGCAGCACCGCGCACCCGCTTCCGTTTCCTTCTTCGCCAAGGGCCTCACCCTCACGAACACCAGAATGCGCCTCCCGTTTTTCTCCCTTGAGGACCCGAAAGAAGGGTTCTTGGGAGCTGCAGCAACACTCTTCTTCTTGTGTTCCTCGTATAATGCCAGAAGCGCTTTCATCTTCCCCTTTAAGGCATCGTGCGGATGCTCCGAGTTTGACTCGTTCGGCCTCTGGGACCGAGTCGACACGGGCATTGTAAGATCGGGTTAGTAGGTTTGTTAGAGCTTTAGGCGTTGTTTGGAATTTGAGGGTTTGGCTTGGGAAAGAAAAGATGGATCGCTGAGTTTGCGCTTAAGCAGAGGGAATCTGGTGTTGAAGCTCCATTTTCTGCTCATTATGCCACCTAATCTCAAAAGTCTTCTTCACCGTTGATGTTGAAATTCGATCATTTTTTAAACTGAAAAGGTGAAAAACGAGATGGATGTGTGGTCGTAGAGAGTAGAATAATGAAGAGTAGTAGATAGTTTTCAATTTTGCAGTATTAATTTCGAATTCTTCTGTTTGAATGTAACGGTCAATGTAGCTCAAGCGTAAATCCTTGGGCCCACTGACATTCTCTTTCTTTTTCATATCATTTTTATCATGCTTATTCTCTCACCTAACAGATCATATTTTTCTAAAATAAGCTAAAGTTAATTATATTTGTAGTATTTATGTAAATATACATTAAATTAAATATAATATTCTTAGTCTACATTTTTTTTCATCTTAAACAATGGATGATATTTAAACGCTGATCATTTAAATAATTTAAATGTTAATATAAATGTCATTTGAAAAGGTAATATAATTGGACTAAGATAATTATAAAATTCGAAAACAAAATTATATATAGTAAAATAAAGACGAAATTAAAATTTAAAAGCTAAAAATATATTTAATTTTAAAAATATTACCTAAATAACACTCTAGAGAATTTCTTTACTAAAACAATCATCTAGACTAAGGATGCTGGCTCAATTCAATATATATGAATGTGTTATTCTTATTTAGTGTATAAATTTTTTTGTCCCATTTTTATTTTACCACTGGATATACTTATAGTTGCTCATACATGTTTCACATATGTTTTTTTGACTTATTCAAATAATGGTTAAATAATTATTTCGCAAAAGAAAAAAAAAAACACGATAAATGAAATATTATATAATCAAGTAGTTAATGTTAAAAAGATGTATATTTTATTTTCTCAAATGTTAAATATAAAATAAATATATAATTATATAGATATCCAATAATCATAAGATAAAAGTCAAATAGTTATAGAAAAAAATAAAAATAATTAAATATGTGTCGGATAAGTAATAAAACTAAAGTCTAAAGAAAAATTAATACATGATTTTTAAAGTAACAAATTAAACGTGTTTTAATAATTTAAAAAAAAAACAGACAAATATAAAGATTGAGATGGGTAAACATGTATATATTCACTCCCTTTCTTACCTAATTTTTAAAGAAATAAATAAATAAATTCATCATGTCATAGTAACTAAGAGTAAAAATAATACTCATAATTTAGTAAATTACACTTGGAAGGTTTTTAATAGTCTAAAAGAAAAACAATATAATGAAACTTATATGTTGAACTAAATTCATCATGTCATAGTAACTAAGAGTAAAAGAATCTTTTGACTTCATCCTTATTTGGGTAAATGAAATATATAAGAAAGAAACTTAAGTCTATAGTCTTGTATCTCCATTTTTTTTAGAATTTGATTCGTCTTATAGTAGGTAGTTGTGCATTTTATTTAGATATAATTTTTCTTCAATGTAGATCCTTAGTCCTTGTCATGAATTTGTCATGCAAGAGTTATTTCTCCAAATCTAACTTGCCTTTTTCAATATTTTTGAAAACTCTTCATTATCTTGTAAAAAATCACTGGACTAAGACCATAAGACAAAATCTTAGAATTTGTTGATTTTGTAGCATTTCATGAAATGAAAGATGGGACAGAGATTTCATGTTTGTTTCTTCTTTGAATTCTTTGGACAAAAATTCAATTTGTCTTAACTCCTATATTTATTTGACGAAAAATATTAGATGAAACCTTTAATTTGTTATTCATTGACTTAAATGTAGTATTTCACACAAAGTCTTTTATGTTTGTCCTAATACTAGTATATGTATAAGATTATCCAGATTATCTAATAATATTGCTAAACACATTATTTGAAAGAATATTATATTATACAATGTTACCTTTTCTTCGACACTTATATAATTTTTTTCCAAAGTTTTTATTAACTAAACAGGTTAGGATAACTTTCTCTACATTATTCTTCTAATTTTCAAGTAACATATCCAATGTCTTTAAAAAGAACTTTATTTAGTATTTCAGTTTATGGGATTGAGGTTAATATTTTTTATATGAATAATTTATGAATTTCAATCTTAGGTTTTGGTTAAATCTTAAAGTTTCTTTCTACTGTTCGGTTCGATCGAGTGTTATGTGCAGAAAGCACTTTGATACTATAAAGTCAGAGTTTGTCTGAATAACTTAGCAATAAATGCACAATGAAAAGTGTCAATCCAATTACGGTCATACACCAATAACCCGACTCAGTGGTTAATATAATTATTCTTATTCGTTGATTTTGTTGTGGTTTGATCAATCAACTTACCAATAATTTTGTTGGATTGAAGGCTCTGTTGATCACTCGATTTATGATTGACCAAACAATCATACAGTACACTTTGTATCAAATATTATTACATTAGATGGAACATAAATACATTTCCTTAGTTGAGACACATGAAATATACTAAGGAGATTAGAAAGAAAATGTGATAATAAAGTTTCATAAGCAACACAACATTATTTTAAAAACTTGATAAGGACTAATTGAAAAATTCACTAAACACTTTGAAATTTGTTAAATTCTTTCAAATTCACTCAACCCTACACCTAAAATTATTCAAGTTTTTATCTATTTAGCTAGTAAACTCAACTTTTAGAAATAAGAAAAATAAACATGACTTGTTAAAAATCCTAGTTTCGAACCTTGTTTTTTTTAATAGTGAACTCACTCAATGAAAGTAAGACGATAATAAATTAAGTTTTAACTACTTAATAATTTAGGACGTAATTAGCATATTGATCTCTAACCATAAAATATAAATAACCTTAAGTTGGTTTCTGTTCTCATTTTGTATGCAAACAAGCTAATAACTGAGATAGAAAAAAGTTTTCTTACAAACAAAGGCATGGAGACCACAAACATTGTTCATTCTTTCCTCTTCCTTCACATTTTCATTATTTATTTTTCTCATTATTTTCAAGTTCTAGTAATCAAATTTCTTTTTGTGGTGATCTGCTTATTTTATCTTTTATATTTCTTTAATATGAGATGTAACCCGTAAAAAATATAGGTTTTTGGGTAAAATACTTTTCTAAAGATATATGTTATCTTTTGAATTTTTATTCTAAATTATTTATAAAATCACAATTTTACTTAAATACAATTATTGTAAATAGATTTTTTAGTATAATATTATGTTTTATGAAACGAGAGTTATTGTTTCATGTAATTTGAAACATAAGTTCTCTTTAAGCTAAACTTTTAAGTTTAATTTATAGTTACACTGAACTTTTAAGTGTGATCTATATTTATAATTGTTTCGGTAGAAATTTTGTCGGACCGAGATACTAACCTTTCCTACGTGTCTTCCTTGCCTTTAGCCGCTCGGAACGTCTGAATCACCTGCCTTCCTTCTTGACAGAGGGGGGAGGTACTGTAAAAGGTGCAAAAGGCACTCAGACGCTCAAGTTAGGAGCGGTTTTGATGAGCCTCAGCTCACCAATTGTATATTTATTAAGATAGATCCCGATTTTTCTAGTAATATATTTTATAAGGCTTGCGGTAGCCAAGCACATTGATTAGTCATTAAACCACAATCAAATTCAATCATATATGTTAAATACCATATTATTGTACAATATGACCTGTTAATCATTTATAAATAACGTATATCCGCATTTAATATGACCATTAAACATATTAATTGACCATTAATGATTTTTACCTGATTATGTGTTTGTCTGACCACCTATCGGTTTCCTGTTTTGATCCCGGATTCTTTTTAGCCAGTCAATCACCAAAATATAGTACAATAATTATATAAGAAAATTAAATAATAAGTATGTTTGTTCAGAACATTTACTCGAATAAATAATTATGATAATACACGAGAATTGTATATTCACATTTTTCAGAAAATATGAATATTGAAGATTCATGAATGTCTCTCGAGATATTTATGTTTAATATTAGGTCAATAAAAACATAAATATTAAAGAGAATTTTAGAAATAAAAGTTATAAATATTTTTAAAGGTGCATACATTATTATTTCATTTACTTATTTAGAACTATATATATATATATATATATATATTTTATTATTAGATTACTACTGTTTTAAAAACATATTTTAATCGACTAATTAATGTATATAACGAAATAAATTAAAAATATTCCTACTTTTATTTGTTAAACTATTTAACTATAATAGTGTTTATGATTTAAAACTTGATTTTTCAAATAACATAATATAAATATTGTAATTATTTAAATTATAGTTTTTTATTTTAATATTTTAAGTATAATCCGTCTGTTATCTGATGGGCTGGCGGGCTTGGTGAACGGGCTAGCGACCTTCAAATTGATGGGACCCATTTGCCAGCTCAGCAAGGGTTCTGATACCAAGTACTAGGGTTTAACGAATGCTAATGTTTTTCAAAAGAGATAGAGAAACGTTCGGCTGTCGCAAAACACTTGAAGGAGCAAAAATCGCAGAAGCAACCATGGCTGAAGCAGAAGACAAAGATACCAGCTCGCCGGAGCGTGAAAACCAAACCAAAATCAACAAGAAGAAGCTTCGCAAGAGAAAAAGACCAAATAAGAGCGAGAATAAACAAGAGGAGGAAAACGATGCGAAGATTGATAGCACGCTGACACAAACCGAAGATACAGAAGAAGAAGAAAAAGAAGAGACAAAGGTGAACAATAACGATTCATGTGGAATCATGAGTTCCGAGTTTTTCTCCTCTCTTACCTTGTCCGAAGCTACTTCCAATGCCATTGCGGACATGGGCTTCGACCGTATGACTCAGGTAACGCCGTTTCTGCATTCCGTTTTTTTTTTTTTTTTTTAAATTAGTTGATCAAATTTTTTCATAATTATAAAATTGTATTGATCAAATTTAGATTCAAGCGCGGGCGATTCCGCCGCTACTGATCGGAAAGGACGTGCTGGGTGCGGCGAGAACGGGTGCTGGGAAAACCCTAGCGTTTTTGGTTCCGGCGGTGGAGTTGCTGTACAACGCTCAGTTCACGCCGCTCAATGGAACGGGTGTTGTTGTGATATGTCCGACGAGAGAACTCGCGATTCAGACGCACGCCGTGGCGAAGGAACTGTTGAAGTACCATTCGCAAACGCTCGGGTTGGTGATTGGGGGTGCGGGGCGAAAGGGAGAGGCTGAGCGCATTGTGAAAGGGGTAAACCTATTGGTGGCGACGCCGGGTAGGCTCCTCGATCATCTTCAAAACACGAGGGGGTTCATATATAAAAACTTGAAGGTATTGAGTTGTTGATGTTTCTTAGAATTCTTTCCTTGTTTTGCTTAATTGTAAATTGTAAATATGCATACATTTGGTAGACAAAACTTGGGCATAATCAGCTGTTGATGCTGCCTACTGTAATCAATTTAAGTTAACTTGGTATAGTGTAGGTATTGTCTACCGTACCTATATTCTGATTGTAGAACTGCATTTATGTTTCATCGGTATTTAATTACAATTAGCATTTGTGTTTAGGTTTTAGTGATATAGGACTTAGTTTGGGTAGACAGTAAGAAGTGAAAAAAGTTTCTTCCTAAACTAAAAATAGTCCATGTATAAGTTAAAGTCTAAATTTGGAGGAGTTATTATGGGAGAACATTTGTAGATTAGCTTATGCGTAAGTTAGTTTCAGCTATGGAGAAGTTTGCTTAATTTTTTCTCTTAAAAGTGCTTACGTAGAAGTTCATTCAAACGGCTCATATATTGTGAGTATTAATTCTTAACATGTGCTATTGTTTGGTTGGTGCAAATTTTTGTTGAGCTCATAAATCTGTCTATTTGATGTGTATTTGTATTAAAGTGTGTGTATGTGTGTACTCACACCTACAAATAACTTTAGAAGATGACTAATGCTTTTCAAAGGGGATATGCTTATGTGAGAAAAGCAGATAAAATGGAAGATGGTCTCTGACTAAAAATAATAGGTGAATGTTGTGAATTTTTTGGGAAAAGAATACCATTAAATGTGATCTTGGGCTGAATTGTTTGATTCAAAATTTGTTTGATGATATGATCATAGGACCCAAGAACCGCATCATTTTTGTTAACTTGCAATTTGCTGACATCAGTCAGATTTTGTAACTGTAGCTGCCTAGTTTTGTTAAAAGCATTTATTAGGGAGGGAAGCTGATTAGTATGCTAGGACAGCTCAGCATTCAATGCTGAAATATTATACATTCTGGTATTATAGGTTTTTTTGTTTTTCCCATTTTGGGTTTTGAGTGGTATATCTTGATTTTATTGCGTTTAAATATCTCTTATTTGGAATATAATGCGTATGTAAGTCTATAACCTAGTTATCCTTCTTAATCTGAGGTATGAACTTTTGCTTGATTTGGCAGTGCCTCATGGTCGATGAAGCTGACAGGATATTAGAAGCAAACTTTGAGGAAGAGATGAAGCAGATAATTAACATACTTCCAAAGGTATCAGAACTCTTGTCATGTGTTGTTGATTTCACTTTCCCTTCCCCCCATTTGGTCTTGCAAAAAGAATACAGAATTTTAGTGCTGTCATAAAATTGCATCATGTCTAAGCACTCCAACCACGGAACTGATTTGAGTGATGTTATTTAACTGGAGAACTCAACCAAAAAATGCTTAGTAATAAGTATTACAATGTCATTTTAGAGAAAACTAAAATGAAAAAGTAATCGACAACAATTGGCTTTCTTAGTTGAGATGTCTTATGACTTTTGACCAGTTAATGAAATGGATGTTTGGGATGCAACCTAAAAAGAGATGTTTTCAAAGGTCTAGAAGAAAAAATAGAGACCGTAGGAGGCCTTGATTAGGATGGAAGGTTAAAGTTCCATTTAACATCGTTTTAACAAATATATGAATATTTTATTATCTGGGACGACAATATGTAAAGTTGTTGAAGGTTTTCCACTTTCATTTTCTGCAAAATTAGTCTATTTATGGTGCTATGACATTTTAGGTGTTTACTGCTTTGCAACACTACCTGAGATTAGCCACTTCCATCTAGCCATAATACTTCCTAGTGAGTTCAGATTTGAATGGCAGTGACTGCTTGCAATTAAGCTTGTAACATATTGAAAACACTTTTTTTTTTTTTTTTTTTTTTTTCTGACTAGCATGTTTTAGGGTTGAGGTCAATCTTTTGAAGGCCGAGATATGGCTGCTGTATCTCCTGTTTAATTTTCCTCTTGTGAAGTTAATGTATCTTAAGCTCCATGTCTAGTCTTTGTTTCTACCTAATACTTATGAGTACGGGTAATTACTTTGCTTTTCATTTAACAGAAAAGGCAAACAGCTTTGTTTTCAGCCACACAGACAAAGAAGGTTTGTTCTTCATTTTCACTCTTCATCATGCTCCTTCTTCTAAAGCAAATCTTAATTCTAATTTTTACTTAGTCACTTTTCCCCTTTGATAGACTTGGATTGAATGCTTGATAATGCAAACATATTTCTTACTTATTGTCCATACTTTTTTTTCATTTAAGTTTATGTGTTAAATTGCAGGTTGAGGATCTTGCCCGCTTATCTTTTCAGACAACTCCTATCTTTATTGATGTAGATGATGGGAGAAAAAAGGTGATGCCTTTATCTTCATCATAATCATTGAAATTTGTTTTCAGCATGATTAGATTAAATAACATTATCCTTACCAATGTAGGTCACAAATGAAGGATTGCAACAGGGTTATGTTGTTGTTCCCTGTGCTAAGCGTTTTGTTGTTCTCTACTCATTCTTGAGGAGATATCAATCAAAAAAAGTGATGGTTTTTTTCTCTTCATGCAACTCTGTCAAATTCCACGCGGATCTTCTCAAGTGCACTGGGTTGGACTGCTTAAATATTCATGGAAAACAAAAACAACATGCCCGTACTACTACGTTCTTCAAGTTCTGCAAAGCTGAAAAGGGGATCTTGCTCTGTACTGATGTTGCTGCTCGTGGACTTGACATTCCTGATGTGGTATGCTATTTTTTCTTATTAGAAGAATTTACATAAAGAAGAAAAATAAAGGGAAATTCTGTAGTACTCTAGAATCCAGGTAGCCCTCCCTGACTGGTAGTGTTCTTTATTGTTTGGTGACCGGATGGATTTGGATATAGAATTTAATGGTGGGTGCAGAGACGCCAGATTAATTGGGTGCCTAAGAAACCTCCAACTTAGATCACTTGGTACAAAATTAGAGACTTGCTTAATGACAACCTTAAAAAGCCATTAACTGAGCAATAAATAATCTAAGAAAACCGCATTATTTAATGATATTGACAATAGTGAAGCCCTTAGTATAAACAAAATAAACGTCACTGAAGAGTTTTGACTCTTGCCTTTACTCTTCTAAACCTGAATTGATGTTTGTGAAAATTCCAGCCATATCGAACTTCCAACTTTCTGAAAAGTGCTAGAGTTACTAGCAGCAGCATGATTAGTCTAAGAGACACTAGGAAGTAAACTTTGTGTGTTGGAAATCAATGCAGAGCAAGTAGACCTTTAATTATCTATTTTCCTTTTCTTTGCAGGACTGGATTGTGCAGTATGATCCACCTGATGAACCAAAGGTGCTTCCCGTTCTTTATTGACGTTTATTATCTATTCCACTTGTATCTTTGCAGTCTTGTGCATCAATACGTAGTATAACGTCATTTTTGTTTTGTTTCTAGGAATATATCCATAGGGTTGGTAGAACAGCTCGTGGGGAAGGTGCAAAGGGAAATGCTTTACTTTTTCTGATTCCTGAAGAATTGAAATTTCTTCACTATTTGAAGGTCAGTCTCTCTCTCTCTCTCTCTCTCTCTCTCTCTCTCTCTCTCTCTCTCTCTCTCTCTCCTCCTGTGGTCTACAGCCCATAATAATCTTTAAACCATAGAGGCTTCTGAGATACACATTTGGGCCTGGGGTGGTTTAGTTTACGGCCCAACAATATGTAGTAATAATAATAAAACAGAGACCTTCTAGTGTATGCCCGCCCTTTCTCTATCTTAGAAAGTTCCAATATAGATCACTTGAGGAAACCTTGGGTTTGTCATAGTTTATGCCTATTTAAGATAAGGGGAAGGGAGTTTGTCCCAGGGGAAATTACCAAGGCAATGAAATGAAAGTATAATATACAATATAGGTTTGAAATTTCGCATTTTATTTTAATGCTTATGCTTGACTCCAGGCAGCGAAGGTTCCTGTGAAAGAGTATGCATTTGATCATAAGAAGCTGGCAAATGTACAATCTCATCTGGTATGTTATTCCTGCTTTCTGACGTGCCAATTAAAATTTGATTTAATATGGTAACCAGCTGCTGTTTATCTTATGCTGAGCCATCTGTGGATTGTGCAGGAGAAGTTGGTAGCTGGCATTTATCATTTGAACAATATGGCTAAAGAGGCATATCGGTCATATATATTAGCATATAATGCACATTCTATGAAAGATATATTCAATGTTCATCGCCTAGATTTACTGGTAAGGTTTTCTCATGACTTCATTCCTGATCTGAAACATACAATGTATGAACTGATCTAGGTCTTTAAGTTGTATGTGTGCATGCATAAACTTCTACATATGTTACCGGTATTTTTTATAATTTGGCAGACGATTCCATCAAAGTGTAGATTCTAGGATATAGAAATGTGGGTCGGCATAGTAGGGTGTTTACAAGCTGTTGTTACTTGTTCCTTCTTTCCTACCTACCCAGTTATTCATCCCCTCATTACCTAACATCTTGTGTTAATGGCAATTGTTAACCTCACTTTCTTTTCTTGACTAACTTATTTCTCATTTTATATCCTTGTTTGGTTCTAAATACTAAGCTCTCTCTACTCCCTGTTTGACGTTGTGTTAACTGCAAGAGCAGTAGTAAATCTCTGCACAATTTGACGTTGCAGAAATTGTTCAAATAATTTTAGTAGTAGACGGTATTGACTTTCTTAGTTTGCAATTGCTAAATTCTTCCTATTCGGGGATTTTATGAAAAAGTTATTGTGCACTCAGTGGCAGTCTGACTTTTATGTAATAATTGTTATACCGTGCAGCGATTGAGGAAACGTTGTTGCCAAATTTTTGGACGTTATACTTTATGTTTGTAATTCTTACTTACTTCGCAGGCTGTTGCTACTTCATTTTGTTTTTCCAACCCACCGAAGGTGAATCTGAGCATAGATAGCAGTGCTTCAAAGCATAGGAAGAAAGTACGCAAACTGGAAGGAAAGAGATGATGATGTAAGGTTATTAAGCATTTGCACTCGGCTGGGCAGTTTTTGATCTTCACATTCTCCCTCCCACACCATCCTATAAAATTTTGTTAGGAACCCCAAATTTATTTGAAGAGATGGATTTTGTAACTTAAAACAATGTTTAAGTATTAGGGCATCGGAATATTTAAAGTAAACTGAATGTTATATGTTCTCATTTTTGAACTGTAATATTCTGCATGATTACCAGTGCCCCAACCTATATGTTCCAATTTGCAAGCTTTTTTAGTTTATTGAAAATTATATAATCAATAGTGAAAAGCAATTGTAGAACTGAACCAAGCTATCCAATTCTCTCCTGTTATATGAAATTAAGTACATTGAACGTAGCTAAAGAATTTTTTATTTGTGGTTGACTTCTAGCTATTTCCATTATAATGGTGCTGTAAATGCCTGAACAATGAAACTTTTTCTTTCTCCTAACATTTATTACATGTGAAGATAATAATATCATCAACCAAATTATACGTTAACAGAGTTCCTTGGAGATGGTTGGTGCCAATAACAGTAAGTGCAGAATTTTTTGCTTCTGCAAACGATAGACAAACTATTCCCTCATGTGGTGTGATGAGTAATTGACGGTTGTTCAATTTGAAGGACACGAAATTTTCACCCGCAATGTTACCATTTTCAAAGAAAAATTCAACTGTTGGATAAACATTGGTAGGACTTTCTACGTAACAAAACTCTAACTCCTTGTATCGTTTCTTTGTAAAATTACCATCTGTTCTCAGTATCTCTGACCTGAATATATTGTACGCTTCACTAGGCAAATAGGTTAGCACTTTTCCCGCGTCTATAATAACCCCACCATCGTAGTTCAAGCCATAACCCCAAACACTAGATGGAATATCTAACATGAATCCGTTAATGCTTATTCCCACAAACTGCACAAAGTAATAGAAAGGGTATCTACTGTTCTCTCTCAAGGGAACCATAATGGATGTGTTAGTATTACCACGTTGTTTGGGTAATGTCTCATAAAACACAAGAGAGGAAGGTTTCTCCGATCCAAGACTCACTATGCAAAAGGAAAAGGCCTTCGAATGAAGCTGATTTTGGATTGAAAGTGGACCTCGTCCGAGACCTAAAACTCCCGAAAACTGAGTCCTAAAGGGACCCTCATAAGAGTTCCCACACCCCATTACGAAGTCCTTGACTTCAACATTAGAGTGCTCAAAGTTAAGGGTGTCAGTGACCATGACACCAAAGGAACGAGATTGAGATTTCATGTCATATTCTACATTGTATCTACAATTCCATCCTTTGCAGTTTCCAAAAATACTCCTCATCATTGGAATGAGACACGTGTCGTCGTAGCAGCCAAGTTGTCTGAAGGAGGTTGATGCAGGTGGGTTGAAGAGAGGGCGGCGCATGGGGTAGCAGTGGGTGCAGGGGCCGCACTGGAACCACGTGATGGGGCTCCCTGTGTCAATCATAAGGAACACAATTTGCACTGGTGTTCCCACCCCCAAGAACATAGCATACGCATCATCTGCAGGGAATATATCTGCATTAGGCTCATCATGCTCCATCACTGTCTCACGTTTCACCATTGCTCTATGGTACAGTGGGATACTAAGTATTGAGGCTGACTCACATACACCAATAATTGTTAATAATGCAAACCAAAGTCTGAATATATTATCCATTTTGGCTTTTTACTAAATGCAAATTATCTTATAAATCGTATATATAATGTTGGCGAATTCAGTTGGTGACTCATTTCATTTGTCTGGTTTGGTTAACATGTAAAGTTGAAATGAATGCCATTCAACATTTGGACAGCATGGTCGTGTCACTTCTTTCCCATTACAAACCTACCAACAAGCACAAAATTTCATGTAACTTTTTTGATGTTCATGGTCAAAGTACAAAGAACAATATAAAGTGTTGTTATTATTAAAAAACAAATCAGAGTAATTTAAAGATGTAGTAATTCTTAAGAAACAACCAAAAACAATATTTCAAGTCAAAAGAGGACTTATTTGATACATTTTTTATAACTTAGAGACCAAAGATTTATATTTTTAAAAACGGAGACTAAACTGAAGATCCACTTATAACTCTGACAAAAAAAAAAGTTTAAACCTAACTTTTTTGCATTATCAGCAAATATGTTTACAGCAGCATGCAATGCAATTTCAAATCATTAATATGGCTTAAGTTCATTTTTTGGAATATAATAATGGGTTCAAATCTAAAACATCATTAACTATTCTGACCCCACTACTCCTGTAATTTTCTTATTTTTATTCATTGGAAGAATAAGTGGACTTAGGCAGGAAAAACAATATTCTAAATATACATATACAATAGAGTGAAATAATAAACTACCTTATCTTTTCTTATCAGCATACGACAAAGATTAATATTAGGCTATTTGTATAGAGGAGAACTATCTCTAGATTCCAAAATAACATACATAAAAGAAATAAAGAATCAATGATGTTAAACAATGAAAGTAATATAAAATAGTTCATGATGAATACGAGGATCACTAATGTAATTTGTGATTGATTTTAACCATAAATTAAAACTTTTATATCAATGCGATCTCGTTTTTATATACCAAGTTTTACTTGATAATTCTTTTAACGAGTAAAATGTTTTTAACCATAAATTGCTTTTAGTAAAACAAAACTTTAACAAAATAAGAGATTGTTTTATGTAAAATTTGATGGGGTTAAACATAAGTTTATAACTTCAATTTTTACTGACTCAAAAATAGTTAATACAATTTTTAATCACTAATAGTTTATGCTGAGGTTGTTTAATTTTAACTTTTACTCAGACACCATACGTATAACCCCAAATTAATTCCACCAACATTCTTTAAAATCAAATTTACAAAATTCCATTTGAAATATATTTATGCCAATTAGAAAAACTTATTTTTAAGCATTTTAAGAGAACCAAAATTTGTTTTTTTTTTTTTCAGTTAAAATCATATTATACATAAACTAAATATTATAAGTTATTTATTAACCTTATAAAATCCAGTTTTTTTTTTTTTTTAAATTTCTGTTGCAGAAAATTATTTTTTAAGTTATACAAAAACTAATTTTATTTATTTTTAAACAAATGATATAAATGTTTATCATTGATTTGGTTGAGAATTTCTAGTCCACGACAAACAAGAAATGACATAGATGTTTATCTTTGATTGATTACTTGAATTTATTATGCAATGAAGGGGTTGAAATCTTTGATGGTTTTGTTGATGAATTTTTTTGAGATACATGTAATGTTATTTTGTACTATATATCAACAACTTTTCTACGTATGAAAACTTGTCAGATTATAATGTGAAAAATAATAGAGCATGTACATTTTGTGAAGAAAACACGTTATACGAACAATTAAACACATGGAAGGAAAACAATCTTTCTAAAAGTCATAAATTTCTAAATCAATTTCACTTGTATTGTAGATTGATAAGACCTTCAATGGACACCAAAAACATGACATTTCTCCAATTTTATTAAGGATAATGATAATCAATGTTCAAATGTTGTAAAAAAAAGTTGTCTAAATATCATTATCCATTTATTAATAGATTTATGAGAAAGTCAAAGATCTTCATGTTCATTTCGAAAAAGAGAGAAAGACAATTTTAACCTTAAAGATACAATGTTATGTTTTCTAACATTAAATGTTATCATACAATTATTTTGATGTAATATATTCAGTGATTTACATCAATCACAACCATAACATATCGTTGTGATTTGAATTAAATTTTTACAACATATAATCAACCATGGTGATAATGAAGTTGTTGTAATAGAAAATATCTTTTTATTTTTGTGATAAGTTTTTTGTTGGATTTAGATTAAGGTAAATGAAAATTCAAATTTAAAAAATGTACAATTTAAAACCTATTAGTTTATTAGTTTAAGGTTTAATTACTTTTTTTTTTTCTCTGGTTTGACTGCAGTATGTCGAATTCGTCCATTCTTTTAAAAAAATTTCAATTTCATTCTAACGTGATTTAAAAATATCATTTTCGTCCAAAAGTGATAAAATTTGCCTCAATCAAGTCTTTCCATCAAATAGAAAGAAACGTCCTTAATTTTTTTTTTTCTCTCTTGCTTTTAGTGCAGCCTCTTTGTCACTGTTTACACTAAAATGATTACTTTTCAAATAAAGCAATTAAACTCTCCTTTATTTCAACAAAGCAATTAAACTTCTGAATAAAGAAAAAGGTAACACTATGTTCCACTCTACTTTTTATCAACCTAACTATTACGTGTACATGTACCCTTCTTTAAATAAAAAACAATGTTTTAATAATATAAAAGGACAAAAACAATATATATTATTATGTAAATATATCTAAAAAAGTATAATATTTTTTATTTGACACCAGTTTAAAAAAATATTAAATTAATAAAAATATTATGATAAAGTTAAATAGAAATAGAATTTGTAAAAACGTAGTAGTATTTAAATAAATGTAATAAATAAAAATAAAACATAGACGAAGAGAGAAAAAAAAGAGAGCTTATGAAAAGAAAAAAGTTTAATTTTTTTGTGAATTGTTAGTTCGTAATTTTCATTTCTTTTAATATCTATAGTGAGTTTTCTTTTACTATCAGCACAAATACTATTATTCATCAGTAGTTTGTTTCAATTTTTGTAAATGTTGACTGAAAACAATTTCAACATTAATTATAATTTTTTTACATTTAAATAATTGTATGTAAATTGACATATTTCGTCCCAATAAAAATATTCAAATTTGAATTTACTTATCCAAATAAATAATGAAAAATAAAATAATTTAAACTAATATCAATTTAAATTCAATATATTTAAATATATCCTTTGAAAAATCCAAGGTAAAATTCAACAAAATACTTACAATTTACAGAGTATTGTACCATCTACATTTGTGAGGAAGTTTCAATTCTAAGTGTAACATAAAAATATTTGTCTTTAATTCTGTTAATTGAAGTTTATTGTATGTTTGTGTAAATGTTTCTTCTGGATTACATCGTAAACATGATGATTTAGGGTATATTTACATGTAAAACTGAATTAAAATAAGATTTTTTTTAATATTTTTTATATTTTAATAAAAAACATGAAAATATTTTCTAGGTTATATCTAAACATGCCCATAACATAGGGATACTTGGATGGGACATTCATTGGAGGAATGTTGTTGGCAAGTTTAGGTTTTACGAAAAATCAAAACCAACATTAAACCAAATTATTAAAACTTATTTCGAATTAAAAATTAATTCATATACAAAACATATTTTATTTACTTTTTTATTTAACATATAATGTACATTGACTTGGCTTCCTCGTCATTAACTTGTATAAAGTGATTTAACTTTCTAATAACTATTAAATATAAATGTTTATTCAAATTACTTTTAAATAATTGTGTACTAGTTAACGGATTCCTCCATCCATTAATCCAAGACTAAAACAGAAAATTGTTAGACAAATTTCCATAAAAAGATTGTAAGAGAGAAAAATAAGAAAAGTGAATAATTTTCTTTTTCTTCTAAAAGTTTTTAGGAATATACTTTTTAGTAATTCCCTATTCGTTGTCACGCAACGTTGTTAGTGATGTTGGTTTAAGAATGCATATATCAAAAAGATTGGAGCTATGTTTAACCACCTTTTTTACTTACAATTATTTGGATTTAAATATTTTAATAAGGACTAAACTCGAAGCTATTTTGTAGTTTTAATTTCATTTAACCTAAAAAAAATATTAACTTAAGATTCTCGTGATAAACATTTAGACAAAAAAGATCTCTTTAGAGGGAAAATTGTTTATGGAAAATTAGATTACATTGCATGGTGAATAAGTTAAATAACGTTTGGAGAATAAAATTATATTAGGAAACAAAATATGAAGGAAAAAATATTGATGAGAGAATTGTTATAAAGGATCGTAATAAGTAATCCGGAAGATATATACATAAATAATTTTTTTAAAACAAAAAAAATTGATTTGGATTATTTCTACACTTCAAAAGATTAGTTTAATAAGTTATTGTTGAAAATACTTTGTTAAGGAAAATTAAAGATATATATAAAAATTTGGGTGACAAAGGGACAAAATGTGAGTGAATGAGATAGTTTTAAACAATGGGATTACACACGTACCAAAATTCAGGATATTTATGTTTTTAAACATAACAAAATTGTCACAATTTAAAATGACCAATGGAATAGTAAAAGTTTAGTTTCTTAAGCAAAATTTTAGGTTAGTTTTCATCCTAGGTTACTACTTTGATTAGTTCTTATAAATGAACTTTGAATTGTGCATGATTTATATTTTTTCTTTTGTTTTTTCAATGGTTGGCTTGTTACTTATTTAAGCTTCGTATATATAAAATGTTAAAACCAACTAATTTAAATGTTTAATTTAGTTCATTTGAATCTACCATTACTCGTTGAAAATAAAATCACAAAATATTCAGTCTAATCTAATATACGAGTTTATAGGTTAAATGATTAACCTACTTAAGTATTTTTTAAAAGAATTAAACCAACACAATGAGTCATAAGTGGGTGGGATAGTAAAAATTGACCTTTTGTAAAATTTACTTGGTTTTTCACCCCAATCAAATTAAAAAATGTGATGAATTGAATTGACTAAATGTCATAGTTCACTTTAATGACTCTACTTTATAATTTGAAAACTACCATTAAACTTTGCTAGGGTAATAATGCTAAATTATATAGTCGCATAAAAAAAATTGTTGCTTGAAAAGGAGATTTTAGAATGTGTATAAGATATATAAATTTATTCTAATTTATACAAAAATATTTAGTTATTTTACTTAATTGATTTATGCAATGTTATTCACTGCTTTTATTAAAAAATAAATTTAAATATGAATTTTAATTTATGTAGAATGAGTAATATTCATATTTGTTCTACAAAAATATTATTTGTTTTTTCATACTTCCAAAATCGAAATTTTCATCTCGATATATGAAATTACATGATATTCTTCAAGTGCATTTGCTAAAAAGTTAGTAGGTTACATTTATTAGGCTACGTGATATAACATCAATGTAACACTTATGGTTTTTTCAAAATCTTTAAACAGTTAGCAGGTGCACTGATTTTTTTTTCTTTAACAGAAACAAAAACTGTATAATAACATCACATGTCCTTTTTTCATATCAGTAGTATTACACCTTTGGTTGGATGTACTGTCATATGTGTCCTATCCGAGTTCACTGGCATGTTAAGCTGAACTACAAGGAGTACTGGCGCGTGAAGGTCACTGTTAATACTTTCAATTACAGGATGAACTATTCGGACTGGAACTTGGTTGTTCAACATCCAAACTCTGACAATCTGACCCAGTTTTTCAGTTTCAACTACCAGTCAATAACTCCATACGGATCAATAAGTAAGTGCTATCTTTCAAAGACTTACAACTTTAGATACGTGAAATACTCATAACTATTTAAACTAATTGAATGTCGTGTCTGATAGTGTCTCAAACAGGATTGTCTCTTAGGATACATGTGGAAAAGCAAAACAGAAATTGAATGTAGTGTAGGCTTGGTAAAATTGTTGGTAGACAGCCACTCTAGGATTATGAGGAGTTGTCAAATTTCTTGGGTAGAAAATGTAGTCCAAAGAAAGAGACTAGCAAGACGTATGAATTATTAATTGGAAAATGATATTTTAACACCATTTTTTGACACTATTTTGACATTGCACACGTGTCAAAATATGATTGGACAATTTCAAATTAAAAAAGTTGAGGCAGAGGTATATTTGAAAGAGAAAAACCAAAGTTTGTTTTTTTAATTTGAAATCGTCCAACCACATTTTGACACATGTGCAGTGTCAAAATGGTGTTAAAATATCATTTTCCTTATTCATTATGGCATTGCTATGACAACATCAGGAATATATGATTAGGACAAAATCACTCTTAAGATTTACATTCAGCATCCCTGGTGCTCGTGTCAGAAAAACACAGCCATGATTCATGTTCTTCCATATCGTCATTGTTCGATCGAGCAAACAACACATACAAATAAATAGGATGATAAACATATAGATATGTCGGTATAATCTTCACACCTCTTGGTTAATGTTTGTTCTCTTCATCAGAAACACAAGTGATACATGTGTGACTTAAATAGTGTGGAGAAAATGAGATGAATGAAGCAGCTGTAAAAAGTGGAACATAGATAGTGACGCATTTTAAAGTGTTATGAAATGGTGCATAAGAAGAACAGCCTCAGGGAAAGCTGAAACGTAAAGTAGAGGCGTTTGGAATCAACAAATATTAACCTAATACACATCATAGAACTTCAAGAAGCAATTCAAATGGACAAAATACAAACTGTCTCTTCATTACAGTTTTATTTTTTTTTGTACATAACTGTGCATAACTGTTCAACAGTTATGGTAGGCTATTTTTCTTTTATATTTACTGTAACATGGATAATATAAGGGGGGTGGTTGTTGTGGACAAATTAATAGTATTTTGCTTTCCTTTTTGTTCTCTTTGGTTGTATATCTTGTTTATACTTGTTTGAACCAACAAGTGGCGTTGTTTATGGGGAAATAAACAAGACAAGACTATTTTATTCACCAAGAGACAATGGCAGCAAAATTTGATATTGAAAAGTTCGATGGATCAAATGATTTTGGGTTATGGAAGATCAAGATGGAAGCTATCTTGATTCAGCAAGGTTGTGATGAAGCCTTGAAGGGTGAAGAAAGTATGTCACAAGTCTTATCACAAGCGAAGAAGAAGAACATGATTGATAAGGCCAGAAGTGCCATTATCTTATGTCTAAGTGGCAAGGCTCTTAGAGAGGTTGCCAAGGAAAGAAGTGCAGTAGGCATATGGGCAAGATTAGAGTCATTATACATGACAAGATCATTAGCTCATAGATTATGCTTGAAACAACAACTTTACTCGTTCAAGATGATGGATTTGAGATCCATTGAAGAACAAATTTCTGATTTTAACAAGATCATTGATCATCTTGAGAACATCGGGGTAAAACTTGAAGATAAAGATAAAGCTGTGATTCTTCTAATTGCTTTGCCTAAAACCTTTGAGCATTTCAGAGATGCTTTACTGTATGGGAAAGATCAAGTGATTACTTTGGAAGAAGTCATCCCTTCCATCAGAACCAAGGAATTTCAGAAACTTCAAGATTCCAAGAATATGGAAGAAATATCTTCTGGGCTTGCAGTTTCAAGGATAAAGTGGAAGAAGAGAGAAGGAAAACTAGGCAAGGCAAAGCAAGAAATCAAGAAGCGGGTTCGATGTTTTAAATGTCAGAAAATTGGTCATATTAAGAAGTATTGTCCTGAGAATGATGACCAAGATTCTAGGGTGAAAGAAATTGTTGATGTTGCAGAGGCTTCAGATGACTATGAATCTGGCTATGAATCTGCTGGAGTTTTGGTGGGTTCATATGATGATTCCTAGAAAAGTTGGGTTATGGATTCCGGTTGCACATATCATATGTGTCCAATCAAAGATTATTTTGAGAATCTTGTTTTGAAGGAGTGTGGAACAATGCTTCTTGGGAACAATAAAGCCTGTAAAGTGCAAGGAATTGGAGTGATTAGACTGAGAATGTTTGATAATCACAAGATGTTGTTACAAGGAATGAGGTATGTTCCAGAAAGAATTTGATCTCCATAAGCGCTTTTGATCTTATGGGATATTCTACAAAGGTTGAGCATGGGTTCATGAAGGTGACCAAAGGAACATCTGTAATTGCCAAAGGTAGTCGTGTTAATGGCTTATATATTTTGGATGGATGCACTGTTATATCTCATGCACTTATTGCAAGTCAGTCCATGGAAGATAAGACAAGATTATGGCATTTGAGGCTGCGTCATATAAGTGAGAAGAGATTATTCAAATTGGAGAATCAACAACTGCTGATGGGTGATAAACTTCATAAGTTGAAGTTTTGTGATCAGTGTGTTTTGGGAAAAACTCATAGAGTGAAATTTGGAGTTGGTAAGCACACTTCCACAAGACCTTTTGAGTATGTTCATGCAGATTTATGGGGTCCATCCAGGACTCAAACTCAGGGAGGAGGATCCTATTTCTTGAGTATTATTGATGATTACTCAAGAAGGGTATGGGTTTATATATTGAGAAAAAGGACTGAAACCTTTCAGAAATTTAAAGATTGGCATATTCAAACTCAAAATCAGCAGGAGTCCAAGTTAAAGGTATTAAGGACTGATAATGGACTTGAATTTGTCTCTGATATCTTTAATAGCTATTGTGCTAATCATGGTATTAAGAGACATAAAACTTGGCTGCAACTCCACAACAAAATGGTCTTGCAGAAAGGATGAATAGAACCATTCTTGAGAAGGTCAGGTGCATGATCTTGAGTGCTGAATTACCTAAAGTATTTTGGGGTGAGGCTGTCAACACAGTAGTTTATCTGATAAATAGAAGTTCATCATCTGCCATAGAGAATAAAACACCAATGGAGGTTTGGAGTGGTAAACCTGCATATTACTCAAATATAAAGGTATTTGGAGCTTTGACTTATGCTCATGTAAAGAAATACAAGCTAGAAGCTAGGGTTGAGAAATGTGTGTTTCTTGGATATGCAGTAGGTGTTAAAGGATACAGATTGTGGAGGCTAGATCCAAAACCACAAAAACTCATAATTAGCAAAGATGTAACCTTTGATGAAGCAAGGATGGGAATGCATACTTTAAACCAGGAATCGAGGATGGAGAAATTACAATTTGAGGTGGAGACTCCTATTGATAAAACTCAACAAGATCTTAATGATGGCCCAGAAAGTTCATCACGTTACATTGAGCACTCATCTTCCAATCAAGCCATCAATGACTATAACCTTGTCCGTGACAGGGAAAGAAGAATCTCCAAACCAACTCAGAGATTTGGAAAAGTTGATTTAATATGTTATGCTTTGAATACAGCTGAAGAGATAAATGAACCAAGAAACTTCAAAGAGGCTCTTGAAAGTGAACAACAAAAGCTTTGGTTGTGTGCAATGGAAGAAGAACTTGAATCACTTAGAAAAAGTAACACCTAGAGACTTGTAAATTTTCCTAAGGGCCAAAAGGTGATTGGATGCAAATGGATCTTTAAGAAGAAGGGTGAGATTCCAGGAGTTCAGAAGGCTCGATTTAAGGCGAGATTGGTGGCAAAGGGGTTTACTCAAGTCGAAGGTGTGGATTACAATGAGATTTTTGCACTTGTGGTGAAACACTGTTTAGTGAGAATTTTGATGTCAATTGTAAACCGGTTTGATTTATATCTGGAGCAATTGGATGTCAAGACAACTTTTCTACATGGAAACTTAGAGGAAACAATCTACATGAGCCAACCAGAGGGATTTGCAATTGATGATAAGGTATGCCTCTTGCAAAAATCATTATATGGTCTAAAACAAAGTCCCAGACAATGGTACAAGAAGTTTGATGACTTCTTAATGAAGTTGAACTTCAAGAGATGTAGCTATAATAGTTGTGTCTATACACTTGAAAAGGCTGTATGGTTGTATCTATTGTTGTATGTAGATGATATTCTAGTAGCAAGCAAAGACCAAAGGATGATTAATGATCTAAAGCATGCACTGAATTCAGAATTTGAGATGAAGGATCTTGGAAAAGCTAGTCGAATTCTTGGAGTAGATATCATCAGACATAAGCTGCAAGGTACTTTATTTTTGTCTCAAAAGATTTATATGAAGAAGATTGTGGAAAGGTTTAGAATGTATAAAGCTAAACTAGTGAGCACACCTATAGCCCGTCACATGAAACTCTCAAGGAGTCAAGACATCATGTCTGATGATGATAGGAAAAAGATAGAATCTATTCCTTATGTTTGTGGAGTAGGTAACATTATGTATGGAATGATTTGCACTAGACCAGATCTTGCACATGCTGTTAGTGTTGTGAGTAAGTTCATGGCAAAACCTGCACATGTTCATTGGGAAGCTCTGAAGTGGATTCTAAGATATGTGAATGGAACTTTAAACTCAGGTCTTCTATATCATAGAAAGAGTCATTTTAAATCCATCATTGAAGGTTTTGTTGATGCTGACTATGCTGGATGTCCTGATACTAAAAAATATCTCTCAGGTTATGTGTTTAATCTGTTTGGAACAACTGTGAGTTGGAAGGCAAATATCCAATCTGTTGTAGCTTTGTCCACCACAGAAGCAGAATATAATGCTTTGGTTGAAGGGGTATAAGAAGGTTTATGGCTAAAAGGAATGTTCTCTGAACTTGGATTCAAACAGAATAGTGTACAAATCTTTTGAGATAGCCAAAGTGTTATTCATCTAGCCAACCATTAAATGTATCATTCAAAGACCAAGCATATTGATGTTAAACTAAATTTCATTAGAGATGTGATTGATTCAGGTGCTATTGAAGTGGTGAAGATTGACTCTAGTAACAATCCAGCAGATATGTTAACTAAAGTGTTACCTAGAAATAAGTTTGAAAA
>NC_028352.1:23766622-23769031 GCF_000741045.1 Vigna radiata var. radiata | reverse complement strand
GTATCATTCAAAGACCAAGCATATTGATGTTAAACTACATTTCATTCGAGATGTGATTGATTCAGGTGCTATTGAAGTGGTGAAGATTAACTCTATTGAGATGATAAAGTAAGTCTTTTTCATTTTAGTTAAGTATGTATTGANTGAATTTATGTTTATTGTGATGAATTTATGTTACAATGTAATGTTTTAGGAAACACCAATACTTGGTCATGGGGTTTCTTCAAAACGCTAAATTGATGCTGGAAAAAGATGGAGAGATCCATGTGACTCACAAGAAGGATCATCCCTTTAGTAAGTGGAAAATTATTGATTTAGCAAAGAAGCAAAAGTTGAAATTAATAAGAGAAGTACCATTTTCAATCAAAAATTTTCCTGGATATGAAAATAAGAAAGGAGCTGGACCCAAAGCAGATGACACTTTCCCCATCAAATCGTGCAGCACGTATATGTTCGGCCCAAGGTAATACAAACATAAATGTTGTAATTAAGCTTTTCTACTAAACTTGCGTTATGCAACCAAAGGTATAGGATGTGTCTGTTGTTTCATTTATCTGATAGGAAATAATATATTTGATTATAGTTTACCTTATTTAGTTTCTGTATAACTGATTCTGTCTTAAATAATTGATATATTCTTTTCTTATTATTGTACGTTAATTATTGTACGCTGTCTTAAATAATTGATATATTCTTTTCTTATTATTGTACGTTAATTATTGTACGTTAACTAAAATGTTGTAGTTAACTCTTCATTACAGTTTTATTTCTTTTTATACATAACTGTGCATAATTGTTCAACAGTTATCGTAGGCTATTTTTCTTTTATGTTTACTGTAAGATGGATAATGTAAGGGGTGGCTCTTGTGGACAGATTAATAGTATTCTGCTTTCCTTTTTGTTCTCTTTGCTTATATATCTTGTTTACCCTTGTTTGAACCAACACAAACTCTATGAAAATCAATGCTGAAAAGTAAATTCAGAAACATGAAATTCAAACATCCTCGAGCTACTGAACCGAACCCCTTCGAGGTTCTTTAACTGCGTTGAAGACGAGCATACCTAGGCTGGACGTAAAAAAGGATCACGACGTTGAAGACTAGCCATTAAAGAGTTAGATGAGCAACGATCAAAGGTAGAACCGTTAACTATCGCCACCAAACACTTTCGAGCGTGGGAAACTTCGTTGTACGCAACCTGATGAATTTCATCTATTAAAAATATTAAAGCGCGATTCAGATGATCCATGGCAAGTGAATTGTATACTCGAGCTTCTTCATAGACATTCAACTCCAGGTGGAGACTTCGTTCATGCGATTGCAAAAATTCACGATCTTTTGTGATAGCCAAAGTGTTATTCATCTAGCCAACCATCAAATGTATCCTTGAAAGACCAAGCATATTGATGTTAAACTACATTTCATTAGAGATGTGATTGATTCAGGTGCTATTGAAGTGGTGAAGATTGACTCTAGTAACAATCTAGCAGATATTTTAACTAAAGTGTTACCTTGAAATAAGTTTGAAAAATGCTTAAGCATGGTGGGTTTTAGTCATGTTTGATTTCATGGGACTAGTTGTACAAACTGCATTGAAGTGTTAAGGTGGAGAAATGTTGCAGTTAACTCTTCATTACAGTTTTATTTCTTTTTGTACATAACTAAGCATGATTGTTCAACAGTTATGGTAGGTTATTTTTCTTTTATGTTTATTGTAACATGGATAATGTAAGAGGTGGTTGTTGTGGACAGATTAATAGTATTCTTCTTTCCTTTTTGTTCTCTTTGCTTGTATATCCTTTTTATACTTGTTTGAACTAACACAAACTCTATGAAAATCAATGATGGAAACTAAATTCAGAAACATAAAATTCAAACATCCTAGAGCTACTGAACCGAACTCCATTCAGCTTTTTTAACTGCGTTGAAGACGAGCATACCTAGGCTCGACGTAAAAAAGGAACACGACGTTGAAAACTAGCCATTACAGAGTCAGAGGAGCAAATATCAAAGGTAGAACCGTTAACTATTGCCACCAAACACTTTCGATCGCGGGAAACTTTGTTGTACGTAGCCTGATAATTTTCATGTGTTAAAAATATTAAAGCGCGATTCAGATGATCCATGGCGAGTTGATTGTATACTCGAGCTTCTTCATAGACATTATTCAACTCCAGGTGGAGACTTCGTTGATGCAATTGCAAGAATTCACGATCTTTTGTGATAGCCAAATTGTTATTCATTTAGCCAACCATCAAATGTATCTTTCAAAGACAAAACATATTGATGTTAAACTCCATTTCATTAGAGATGTGATTGATTTAGGTGCTATTGAAGTGGTGAAGATTGACTCTAGTAACAATCCAGCAGATATGTTAACTAAAGTGTTACCTAGAAATAAGTTTGAAAA
>NC_028352.1:23758191-23765845 GCF_000741045.1 Vigna radiata var. radiata | reverse complement strand
GAGATGTGATTGATTCAGGTGCTATTGAAGTGGTGAAGATTAACTCTAGTGACAATCCAGCAGATATGTTAACTAAAGTGATACCTAGAAATAAATTTTAAAAATGGTTAAGCATGGTGGGTTTTAGTCATGTTTGATTTCATGGAAGTAGTGGTACAAACTAAATTGAAGTGTTAAGGTGGAGAAATGTTGCAGTTAACTCTTGATTTGAGTTTTATTTCTTTTTGTACATAACTGAGCATGATTATTCAACAGTTATGGTAGGTTATTTTTCTTTTATGTTTATTGTAACATGGATAATGTAAGGAGTGGTTGTTGTGGACAGATTAATAGTATTATGCTTTCCTTTTTGTTCTCTTTGCTTATATATCTTGTTTATACTTTTTTGAACCAACACAAACTCTATGAAAACCAATGCTGGAAAGTAAATTCAGAAACATAAAATTCAAACATCCTAGAGCTACTGAACTGAAGCTTTTCCAACTTCTTTAACTGCGTTGAAGACGAGCATACCTAGGCTGGACGTAAAAAAGGAACACCGTTTTGAGGACTAGCTATTACGGAGTTAGATGAGCAACAATCAAAGGTAGAACGGTTAACTATCGCCACCAAACACTTTGGAGCGCGGGAAACTTCGTTGTACGCAGCCTGATAATTTTCATCTGTTAAAAATATTAAAGTGTGATTCAGATGATCCAAGTTGATTGTATACTCGAGCTTCTTTGTAGACATTCAACTCCAAGTGGAGACTTCGTTGATGCGATTTCAAGAATTCACGATCACTGATGAAGAAATACCATATCCTGGAAATAATTTTTAATCGCATTATAATTTTGGGAGGCTGGCAAATGTACAATCTCATCTGGTATGTTACTCCTACTTTCTGACGTGTCAATTAAAATTTGATTTAATATGGTAACCAGCTGCTGTTTATATTATGCTGAGCCATATGTGGATTGTGCAGGAGAGGTTGGTAGCTGGCATTTATCATTTGAACAATATGGCTAAAGAGGCATATCGGTCATATATATTAGGATATAATGCACATTCTATGAAAGATATATTCAATGTTCACCGCCTAGGTTTAGTGGTAAGGCTTTCTCATGACTTCATTCCTGATCTGAAACATAGAATGTATGAACTGATTTAGGTCTTTAAGTTGTATGTGTGCATGCATAAACATCTACATATGTTACCTTTATTTTTTAGAATTTGGCAGACGATTCCATCAAAGTGTAGATTCTAGGATATAGAAATGAATCTACTCCCTGTTTGACGTTGTGTTAACTGCAAGAGTAGTAAATCTCTGCACAATTTGACGTTGCAGAAATTGTTCAAATAATTTTAGTAGTAGACGGTATTGACTTTCTTAGTTTGCAATTGCTAAGTTCTTTCTATTCGGGGATTTTATGAAAACGTTATTGTGCACTCAGTGGCAGTCTGACTTTTATGTAATAATTGTTATGCTAGCCATGTTATATATAATCAATTATATATAATCAATAGTGAAAAGCAATTGTAGAAAGCTATCCAATTCTTTCCTGCTATATGAAATTAATTATATATTAGAACGTAGCTTAAGAAAAGTTTTATTTGTGGTGGACTTCTAACAAGCTTTCCATTATAATGGTTCTTTAAATGCCTGAACAATGAAACTTTTTATTTTTCCTAAGAGTTATTACATGGGAAGATACTAACAGGTTTAAACCTTTTTTTTATCTCTAAGTTAAGTTCTGATGTTTAGTTTAGTCCCCGTTTCTAATAATGTCAACCTTTAGTCCCTATGATATGAAAAATGTATCAAATCAGTTCTCATGACAGCACTTAATGAATAATAAATCACAAGTTTTCATACCTAGGTATCTAATATTTTGTGATTTGTTAACGGAAGGTGTTATATATGAACAACAAATCACTTAATGAAAAACTTGTGATTTGTTAACGAATAGGACTGATTTGATACATTTTTTATATCATAGAGAGTAAAGGTTGACATTTTTAAAAACGAGGACTAAACTGAACATCAGAACTTAATTTAGAGACCAAAAAAGGGTTTAAACCATAATAATATCATCAACCAAATTATACGTTAACAGAATTCCTTGGAGATGGTTGGTGCCAATAACAGTAAGTGCAGAATTTTTTGCTTCTGCAAACGATAGACAAACTATTCCTTGGAGATGGTTGGTGTGATGAGTAATTGACGGTTGTTCAATTTGAAGGACACGAAATTTTCACCAGCAATGTTACCATTTTCAAAGTATAATTCAACTGTATTAGGCTATTTGCAAATTTGTATAGAGGAGAACGATCTCTAGATTCCAAAATAACATACAAAAAAGAAATAAAGAAATCCATGATGTTAAACAGTAAAAGTAATATAAAATAGTTCATGATAAATACGAGAATCACTAATGTAATTTGTGATTGATTTTAACCATAAATTAAAACTTTTACATCGATGCGATCTCGTTTTTATATTCCAAGTTTTACTTGATATTTTTTTAAACGAGTGAAATGTTTCTAACCATAAATTACTTTTAGTAAAACAAAATTTTAACAAAATAAGAGATTGTTTTATGTAAAATTTGATGGGGTTAAACAAAAGTTTATTACTTCAATTATTTACGGACTTAAAAATAGTTAATACAAATTTTAATCACTAATAGTTTATGCTGAGGTTGTTTAATTTTAACTTTTACTCAGACAACATACATATAACCCCAAATTAATTCCACCAACATTCCTTAAAATCAAATTTACAAAATTCCATTCGAAATATATTTACGCCAATTAGAAAAACTTATTTTTAAGCATTTTAAGAGAACCAAAATTTATAATGAATATGAAGAAAGAAAAAACAAAAGTTCTAAATATCGTTACCCTATGGTATAAGGAATTTTTTTTGGAAGAAGGTTAAAGAAAATGACAAATGACAGCTAGCCGTAAAAGGAGTGCATTGAACATTATCACTAACAGACAATGTTAAAGTTTGCTAACTCCAACAAGCTTCTCTTTGTAAATGGTTAATTAATTTTGTTTCTTTTTCCTTTTAAAGATTAATTATCAGAAACATTATCCTTGTCATTTGTGATGTTTGATTCCTAGTTGCCATAATAATCACACAGTGGAAATGGTTTGTCTACAACGATTCACTTTATGAATGATGTTACCAAATATGTCAAGTTGATTTGTCAAACAAATTAGGGTTTAATAGTGTTGAATTTTTTTAATATCGAACACATGACGTACTTATATAAAAAATGTTTGAAAATAATATAAAACTAGATCGAATATATTAGAGATACGATATACTTATATAAAAATATAAAAATTTTATATCACTTTTAATATAAAATCTTAAAATTTAATGGTTTTGAGTTTTATATATATATATAAATAAACTTTTTTATTTCTTGTTAATGTGAACTTGTAAATTATATTTAAATTTTTTAGGTGATTCTTCACAAATAATTAGAAAATTTATACAAATTTAATTAATTAGAGATAAATTTAATGAACTAACATATTTACTTAATACAATATATGGACATAAATAGGTAGATAAGGATATCCATTAAGTAAAAGTTGTTAGTCCAATTAAATATTTAATAATGGTAAACAAAACAATTTTGATTGGTTTAATATTAGTTATATATGAAGAACCAAAACTTTTGGAATTCCACTCTAGAGCATGGATCTTTAACCTAGTTTTTCTCATCTTCTACTTTGTACTTGAGGAGTGATTTGCGTATTATTACAAAAAAGAAGTGTACTTTTTGTTTGTTATGAGGTTACTTTAAACGTTCAGCAACCTTTATTTTATAGCATTTTTCCATTGTGGATGTTTATCTATCCATATCAAACTTCAAACTTTTCTTATAACTGTGGGTTTCCTTTTCCACACCAAACTTCAAATTTTGCCTTAATTAATTTTTGATTATTTATTTTTCAATTTTATATTAGGATTATTGGTTTGATACATTCAATAATTCTATATTATTTAGAAGTTCACAGTAGTTTACATATTTTTTTTTAATATTTTTGATCATTTTTAAGAATAAGATCGTGATATAAAAGCTTTTAAATTAAAAAACAAACAATATTTTAAATATGGTGATTGATCATAATAACATTATTTTAACATATTTGAATTGGAAATATCTCAAAAATATCTTTAATTTGAGAGTTTATTTTAGTGAGATAAAAAACGGATCATTCGGTCCGATCCGGCCCGCCCATTATGAATTGGTCACTTAGTGAGTCAATATAATCCGACTCACTTATTAGTGAGTCAGAAAAATTCGAATCCGAATCGACCCACCACATGTTGGTGGGTTAAATGTGTTGACTCACTGACTCACTTAATTATAATTTTTTTAAATAAAAAAATTACATACTTTTTATAATTCAAATCTAAATAAATTTCACTCTCAGAATAGTGTTAAACTCAAAATAAAAAAAAAAGATGGGTGGTATTTTTTAAGGTTTCATAAAATAAAAAATAAATAAAATAAAATTAGGTGGGTTGATGAGTCAACTTGGTTCACCACAGGTTCAATCTGGATGAGTCAACTTTAAATGAATCGAGCTGAAAATTGATCCGTATAAAAAATATACTTTTTTTTTCAAACTCAACCCGACCTGAATCCTTGATGAACCAAATTGACCCGTGAATTGTAATCCATTTTGACAGCTCTAATTTATTTTGACGTATTCTAATAATTTTATTACACCATTTAGTAAAAAATAATGTCAATTTGAATACACATTTTTCATTATGTTTCAAAACATTACTTCAAATGTAGTGATTTGTGAAGACAAAAACACGTCTAAAATTCGACTAGGAGGCTTATTTCATAACATCCTATTATACTATTTTTATTTTTTGGATTCTAACGAGATTATAAAATTTTATTTTCACTTTTGACATGACAAATGTTAAAAAAATTTAAAATAATATTTTGATTAGTAGTTCATAAGAAAAGAATAAAGTGATGAAAGAGGCTTACACACATTTGATGAAAGAACTGCAAAATTGACTAAATGATGAATCTGGAAACGAAAACTAATTAGATAAAGGTTGATCTGTTTGGAGAATAGATTGAAATGTATTTCTTGAAAAAGGTATGACCGAAGTAGATGGATAGTTTTCCATCACAAAGGATTATTATTATTTAAATACATATGAATCAAATAAAAAAGCAAAAATAAAGTAAGATAAATTGTTTACCTAAAGAAATATATGAAGAGATTTCATGAGAATACACAACTCCTATTGTAAATTGTAAGAATTAAAAAAAATTAAATTAACAATAAAAATAGTTCCAACCAAATTCAACTCTATTTTTTTAAGGGAAAAAATAAAAGTATAATTTTTGAATTAATGATCGTGACATCGTGAAAATAAGTGAAATGATTTTAATATAAAATAAGATATGATTAGTGTTTGTGACATAATTAATGTTATTATTTTATAATTTATGAGGAAGAAGTGGAAGCACGATGAGGCCATTTTGAATGAGATGTGCGAAAGAAGCATATGTGATGTCATATTCATAATCCTTAACATCTTATTATTGAATGCGTACGTGTTTTTAAGATTATTTTTAGAACACAACAAAAGCCTCACCTGCTTTTTGTCCCATTCTGGTTAAATTTATGTAACAAAAGTTATGAAATTATACTAATTAAGTCATAACAGTCTATTTCAAAGGATTTTTCTTTTCATACAAGTCTACTTCCAATGTTAAAATCAAGTTAGAAACGTCAATTTAAATTTTGTTGCTTTAAACTTAAGTATTTTTTACAATTTTACATCATATATTATTATTATTTGGTTTCATGTTGTGATTGTAAAAATAAGTATAAACGATAAGAATTAAATATAATTTTAGTTTTTTAATTTTTAATAAAAATTAAAATTAATTTATTTTTGAAATTTTAAACTAATTTAATTTTTCATCTTTATAATTGTATGAATTTATTTTTTTAATTAAATTTTGTTAAGTTTATTTGATATTTTAAACAAGTTTTCAGTTAATATTAAAATGAAAATATGTAAATAATATAAACAGTTTCAATATTATCAGTAAACTTGTTTTTTAAACATGAAATACATTTAACAAAATTTAGTTAGAATAATTAAATACGTGTATTTTTAAAATTAAAAGAATAAATTAGATTAAAATTTTAAAAAAATACTGATTTTATTTCTATTTAAAATTAAAAAATAAAAAATATATTTAATCTTAAATTATTTATGAAATTTTATAATATTAAATTTATAAGTAGATTAATAATTTGAATCATTTAAAATTAATTTGCGTCGATTGTAAGGCAAATAGAGTTCAATTGATTATGTTAAAGATGAAACTCGGATATAATATTTTATCTGTTTTATTTTTAATTTAATGTCTAGTGTCATAAATAAATTTTCGTAAATATCTTTAAGATGATTGTAGAGAATGAATGTGGGACAGTTGATTTGAACAGTATATGTTTATTCATTGGAAAAATGATATTTTAACACCATTTTTTAATACTATTTTGACACTGCACACGTGTCAAAATGTGATTGGACGATTTCAAATTAAAAAATATTGAGATAAGAGTATGTTTGGAAGAAAAAAACAAAAGTTTATTTTTTTAATTTGAAATCGTCGAACCACATTTTGACACGTGTACAGTGTTAAAATGGTGTCAAAATGGTGTTAAAATTTTATTTTCCTATTCATTGTGGTGGTACGGATAAAAGGGTAAGAGTGCTCTTTTTAAAGGAAAACGCTTCTTTGACACCAAAATTTTGACACTGTTTTGACAACAACACATGGCAGTTGTTCATTGGCTCAATTTGAAAAACAAATTCAATATTCAATTAATCAGGGGAGGGTATTATTGGAAGGGAAAAATACAAAATTTCTTTTCATGTTTTCCTATTCTTCTTTCATTTGCAGTTTGTCTCTCTCATCACTCTCGTTCTCTCATCTCTCTCGTCTTTATGTGGAACCCTAAAGCCTTGGCCCATCTTCATCTCCATCGTTTCTCTTGGTCGGTCTCCCACCTCTCTTATACTCTTTGTTTATGGTGCGACCCAGCACCTTGTTGTGCAACATTGAAGTCGTCTTGGACGTCCCTATCCACCAATGGTAATGTGTCTTCTCGGTGTCGTGTTGTTTTGTGGTTTTCGTGTGTTGCGCGAATCCTAACCATCTTCTCGAGCATTGGCGTTTTCGTGTTGGGCGAACCCTAACCTTCGTGTCCACCATTTTTCCATTATGCCTCTTTGCCGCAAGCCACCCATGATTGAAGTTTTATCCCAGGTTGTAGCATATTGGGAGTGGATCCTGGACAATGAGAACATTAGAAGAATGGAAGCGTCAGCGGAATATGGATTGTTACAGGATTAGTTTCATTTGTAGAGATTTTGTTTGTATTTAGACGAAGATGGATTTTTTGCTTTGTAACAAACAATGATATTTATGTACAAATTATTATTGCAATAAGATGATAGCTTTCATGATTACTTAATGTGCAATTTCATTTCATTTCCTTTGTGTACAAGAACACTTAGAACACCTTCCAACCTCTAAATGACACCAAAACACCTAAACCTCTTCATAGAAACAAGAATAAATACCATGGTCCTCTGTGA